>NC_089253.1:49455666-49755666 GCF_963930625.1 Muntiacus reevesi
ATGAAATAATGGAGATGTGAACAAAAAGCTCTTTCTGTGCATGAACCTTCCCTCAGAAGGCACCAAGTGTAAAGCACAGCTGCTTTGTGCTGCCTGTCCTGCTCTGCCACGCAGCAGCCACTGGGAGGCTCTCTTGACCACCAGTTATTATCTTCAGGTTCACCCTCTGAAGAGAAGATAAAGAACTGCTCAGTCTTACCAGAGTTTTACATACTCAAGCTTTATGTAAAATTGCCACGTACCCACCACCAGTATGGTAGGTACATTGCACACGGTAGGCACTCAAGCATTTACTGAACGTTTGAATCGATGCTGGGCTATACGTGCTGCCTTTTACAAGTGGGAAGGTAATAACACAACGCCTGTCTTTAGAATGCTGAGATGTCCTTTCATTCCTGCGACCAAAATTGGGTTGGAAATTCACATGGGCAGAGTAGAAATACCAGACTGACAGAAATATTTGCCTTACAACTGTGACCTGGCCTTTGGTCTTGGCTGACCGAGCAGAAGTCTCTGTAGAACCAAAGAATAAAAGACATGTTAAAAACAGATGAAACCTATCATTCCTAACAATTCTATCATAGCCCTTAAACTGAACTAAAATCAAAGGTCAGTCCTCTACTTTTGCAGGTTTACTTAGAAAGGCTTTTAACTTATGCTGAGATCGACATTTGCCCCACTAACTGGAAAAGAATTGTTTTGGGAGCCATTCTTCTTGCCTCCAAGGTTTGGGACGATCAGGCTGTTTGGAATGTGGACTACTGCCAGATCCTAAAGGACATTACAGTTGAGGACATGTGAGTTTGTAAGGTTACGGTGAACTGTCTAACCATTTTCCAATACCTTATTTGCTCCCATAAAGTTTACAGCTTAAGAAATGTTACATGTTAAGAAAGGTTACATTGCGCAGAGAGCTGAATTAGGTATAAATATAAAATTAGACTTCTTTCTGTCTAGCTGTAGTATAACCATTTGTATTTCCCATCATTAATTAGTTAAATCTTGGTGTGTTACTGTTGTAATATTCTGCTTGATAAATTGAAATTACTTTTCTGGTGGTTTTTGCCATTTTACAAGCTCACTACCAGAACAGCATGGTGCAATAAATAACTTCACGTCTTTCTTAAAGCTGTCTACCAGGTCCAGTCTGTTTTTAAGAGACACATGTCTGGCCTTGGAAGTTAAGTGGTCACTGCTGAGGTCTTAGCACCTCCAGACTACTGAGGTTATAACTTCAACTTGAGTCACACATTGTATGTTAGTTTTTGCAGGTCTTTTCTTCTTTTGTAATCTGAGGTTGTCTCTAAGGTTCTGTTGTTACAGAAACCATGATGTACAGATGACCAAATAGAAAGGTTTCAGATCTCTGTGTTCTGTCTCCTCCGCTGTCAGGAGTGTTCCCCATGTTTAGAAGTAGGTCTGCTGAGTTAGGAAACTCCTTTGTCTCAGGTAGCCCAGGAAGTGTCAGTGGGGCCTCACCCGGGGCACTCAGCAACCACAGCGGTACTTGGTGGGGCCTCGAGTTAACTTGGGGGGTTCCTCACAGATGGCATGCTCCCATGGGCGTGAAACATCAGGCTTGCTGTCTGGCTGCAGGGAAGGGCCCCGAGGGTGGGAGGCAGCAGGAACCAGAGAGGTATTTGCAGCAGACTCTAGAAGTGCTCACTTGGCAGCAAAAATGTCCTTGTGGGTGGCATTTAGGAGAACGTAAAGGGGTACCTCTTTATTTTAGTGAACAGCAGAGGACGGTCAAGGTCATGGCAGGCAGTGGCAAGAGTTTGTTTTTGTTACCTTTGCCCCTGACTCTTAATTCAGATTTACCAAAGTGCATATTTACAACTGAAACAAAGAAGTTTGTGACTAAGAGAAGGGACCAGTGATTGTTGGTAGCTGTCAAAGTGGCTTTTGGTGAAAATGTCCACTTTGATGATAAAAAGTGTCATGGTGATATTGCTGGTAGCCACCTTAGTGTTTACGGCAGATAATTCGAGATAAGTAGAAGTACTTTTGGAATTTGTAGAAACTAAGGTAACATTGAGCACCATTATCATCCATCTTTAAACTGGTTCCTTGAAGGAAGGAAAATGTGTAATCATAAACACCAGGTCTGCCATGATGGCAGCTGACATTTTCTCAGAACCTGCAACTAAGCTGACGGGGGCTCTGGGTCCAGTTACAGCATCAGAGAACATGCAGGGAAGTGTGTGGATGTTCATAGATGTGAGCCCAGTAGCACTGATGGCAGTGTCTAGCTACAGGAAGAAGCTAATTGTAAACAGCACTTTTCTGTGTACAACAGAATCACCAGGAGCTATGTTTGTAATAGGTTGCTTTTGCTTATGATCTTTGGAAACTGGAAAGCATTACAGCCAAGTGTTCAAGTCACATTTGTCTCATCCCCCTGCTGTTGGCTGCTATTTGTAATGGTCTCATTTTGAGTCTAAATTGAAAAATTGGCATCTATCAGCTTTTCCTTAAAAGTTTTCTAGCATCCATGTATCTTGTTTGAATATATTGAGCAGCTGCTGTTCAGAAAATTTGCTACACCTATAAATGGCATGCTCTTCAGTCATCTAGTCATTTAAAAAAAAAACAAAACACACAGAAGCGTATTCTGTAGTCCTAATGCTTTTTTCTTCAGTAAGTAAAGCTCTGTTAATAGACATGTTAATCCTATGAAGTACTGTATTTCCACACAATTAAAATGTATTAGTGGAAGAGAATATAAAAGGGATAGTGAAGTGCATTTATTCCTGTAGTAAACTAAGTCCTGATTAGCTGATTATCAAAACATTATCTGATTTACATTTCTATAGACTTATGGCCATATGAACAGGAAATTAATTTTGGAGGTAGGTTCAGTTAGGTTTAAAGTTCAACAAATGAGAAACCTCATTTCTGCTCACACTCTGCTCTCCACACAGGAGAACATCAAACATTTGATGACTTACCAATGGATAAAAGATTAACACTTTAAAACCAGGAAACAAATATTTTGAAAAATAAGTCACTTTCATTTGTCTGGGTATTTATCATTTTTATATAATTAACTCTTTAAAGTGATTGCTGTTAAAGTGGTAAGACTTACTCTGATTTTATTTACTTAAACATTAGACAAGCAATGACTGGGTATGGTCCCACAGGAGAGACCTGCCCCCAGGACCCTACTTTCCCACTGCATTGAATTCGGCCCCTGCCAGCCTGTGCACCTTCTGTCCTAGTCAGGGCCGGCGGACGGAGCACAGGGGGAGCTGCTCCATCGGGGCCATTGCTCAGGTGCATTTAGTCTAGCCAAGACGTCTCCCCTTAACCCTACTGCCTCCCATAGCTTAAAAAGTGCATCCCATCCTGTCCCAGGAACACCTTCTGGTCCTACTGGGGTTAAGAGGAACAGAAACTTGCATTCTGCCCTTTGCCACAGTCCCCTGCACTGGAGCGGGGGGAGGGGATTCCCTTTCGCATTGAGTGTAGCTTAATTATTTATTTATCTGAGATGAATCCTTGTTGCCTCAAGAGTCTTCTCCCCTCATAGATAATAGCAGTGGCTCTCCATGGCCCCATTTGTTGCCGTGGTGATGTGCCTACTCCTTTTCTTGGCGTGTCTCTACTTCAATAAGCCCCTTCCTGTTATCGGTGAAAATGTCTGCAAGTTCTCCAGAGCTAATAAACGGCATACATCATTCCTTTCATCTGATGACTATAACGGGGCCTTGTGAGTGAGCGTGGAGCATGAATGCCAGCTGCACTAATGGAACTCTGAAGAATGAGCCCCCGAGTCAGCAGCATGGGTGCATAAGAGGGCCGTAACCTCCCCCCCTTGTCCCAAACTCCAAGTGCCAGGACGCAGGAAGAACCACAAAGAGCTGTACCTTGTTTGAACATTAGTGTGTTAATCCAGCTGGGGAGCCATTGTGTGTTTCCAAGCTGTATTTAGAGCTGTTGTGGCACAGAATGGGCTCTGAAGACAGCCCAGCTGACTAGAATTGTCCTGTGTTGGTTTGTCTTCTCCTCCCCCAGGAATGAGATGCACAGGCACTTTCTGGAGCTCCTTCAGTTTAATATTCATGTTCCCGCCAGTGTTTATGCCAAATACTACTTTGACCTTTGCTCCTTAGCAGGTGACAACAACCTGAGTTTTCTAATTGCTCCTCTTAGCAAAGAAAGAGCACAGAGCCTAGAGGTAAGACTGGGGATTCACTAACTGGGTTTTCTGTCAGCCACCAAAGCCAGCATCTGTGGCTGACTTACACTACGCAGTGACTAACAGTTTGAAGAGCTTATTAACCCATTGGCATCTTATTCCCTGTGTCTTTTATGGGTTAGACAGAGATCTCACATTATTTTTTAAAAAAAAATTACAGATATCTCTTATGTAACCATAATTCAGAATATTTTAAATCAGATTTAATTGTTCTTAATGGTTTTCCATTTGAACCTCCACACTTACATATAACCATATAGGAATAATTTCTTATAACTGTATCCCTAATCATACGTACATTGATAATTACTTACCACTCTTAACTGCCTGAGCTTGTAGTGTGTGTTTGTGTGTATCACAGTTCAGCCCCATGAGTTTATTAGACCAGAAGCATCAGGGGCTAAGCTGTGAGACCTATACTTGGAAATTATAATGTGGGTTCAGAAACTGGATGTAGAAAGTAGATGGGTTTTTAATGGAAGTGGTAACATACATGGGATGAAGTAATTTGCAGTAGTGATTTGAAGAGTAATTTGAAGTAGTTTGTGATTTCTGGTGGGTATACAGCAAAATTTACAACTGAAATGAATACATATAAAGTTGGCACTTTTTCCGGTACCTTGGAACTTTAGAAATAAGACATTTTTCTACGATAATTTACATGCGTGTGAAATAGCACCTTGTAGTGCTTCATCACTAGGCCTTTCTTGCCCTCAGCACACACCTGCCTCATTGAAATGCTCTTAGTGGGAAGTAAATAATGAAGACTGAATAGAGGTTGAAGAGCTGGGAAACACTGACTTTGCTCAGGTGTGTTCATTATGCTTAAGGATCTAGTATGTAGGTAACATCATATTGCTGTTAGATGGGGCCTATTTTGGGAACCCAGTTTTTAAATATGTTCCTCCCTGCCCCAGCAATCTCATCATAGCCCTTGGAGAATATTATCTTCGGGAATCAGCAGTGTAGATATGAGCTATCCAAAGTAGCAGCAACTGTCAACCTAAATGAATGCAGATGTGTGGCTTATCAATGCTGCTTTCTTTAAGGTTGGGACTTTTCCCCCCCAATTATACTTATGTTCTCTCTGATTGACTTTCTTAGGCCATCTCCAGACTGTGTGAAGACGAATACAAAGACTTGGGCAGAGTTGCTGTGAGAAGGTCTTTCAGCGCTGATAATATCATTGGTATTCAGCGCTCCAGTGCCATCCTGTCATGAACAGAGAGAGGTGAGGGGTTGTAGCATCATGAACCCCTTGTAACAAGGACTGGAGAAATACCACCTCTCCTGCTCAGAAACCAGCAAAGTTAGTATTTTCACCTAGAAGAAAGACACTGAATTCAAGAGACTTGCAGACAGCAAAGGTTATGGTCATAGGAAAAAACTGGACCTTATCAAGGCAACACACTCTTCTGTCCTTTTTAATGTAAACAGAGTTACAAAAACCACTCCAAAGCTAAAAGCTCCCAACCCACCCACAGATATTTGCTTACTGTGTAGGCCAGTAACTGTGAACTATGTGAGGTTTTTTAATATTTAAATTTTTAGACTTTAAAGACTCTGTATAACTTTTACTTTTTCCTATTTTTCTCACCCATATTGCTGCATATTCCTTTAGAATCAATGCAGTATTACCATTCAAACATGGGACTCCTAACAACTCATAAAGCCACTTAGGAACAGCCTGTTGTAGCATTGTTAGGTTTTGAAGGATTCTTCCTCCCTATTTCATTGAAGCTGCTACTCATTTTTGGCAATCAGTTCAAATCAAAAAGCTGCTGAATAACACCTGTCATTCAGTCTTTTGCAAGCACTGCTTACTAGCCTGTTAGCATGTTTGGGATCATAAGCAGAGAAAGCATGTTGTTACCTACTTCTGTTGGGTCCGTGCTGCGTTTCTTGTTAACTCTAATGGTGCTTCTCATCTTCTGATGATTTTCCTCTTTGTTAAATACTTGTATTAAAGGATATTTTCGTAATTACAGCCAACCTGTTAGTCCAGGAATAAGCAGATAGTGAAATAGAAGGTGTCCCAAAAGTCTTGGTGCAATTTTAAGTTTTAATACAGTGTGCTTGGACACTCCAGGACACTGCCGCAGAAGTATAAATGCTACAGATGCAAAATACCACTTGAAAGTTTACTTGAATTTCTTCTAAACTCATTTAGTTTTGTAAATCTTGGATGTTAAGCTTTTAATTTGAATTTTTTGTTTCAGTCCCTTTTGAAGATGGCAAACAATAGGCTGAAACAAAAGATTAAAATTAAGAGCTTAATGTTTAAAATTTACAAAACTAAATGAGTTTAGAAGAAATTCAAGTAAACTCTCAGGTGATGTTTTGTAAGTTTGTAGCATTTATATTTCTACAAGTATCACAGCTTCAAATTGCACAAAGACTTCAGGAGGATATCTTGGATCTTTATAGACCTGGCCTCCTCTTTTTAAGATAGTCCTTTGCCTGGCTGGGCTGTTGATCTGCTTGAGCACGGAAGTTTCTTTTTTCTAGGTTTGGTAAAGGAATTACGAACAATAGCATTAGTTCTTGGTAATAAACTGAAAGGAACTGGACCCTAGTAGTAGTGACAGGAAAGTAAGCAACATGAAACAGCTTTTCTGTTCTGCGTGTTAACCTGGGTGTAGGTGTGTCACTTCAAGTTGTTACTTGAGGAAAGATAAATCTTAGGAACCCTTACCTCAGGCTTTTTAAAACACAGGGTACCCCTTAGCCACCAGGAAGCCCATTAAAAGACAGGAAGGTCCAGTAATCAGTCTTTTAGGAAATTGGTAATGATGTCACCTAAACTTGAAACATTAAAAAAAAAATAGTGTTCTCAACTATGTAAAATCTTTCTCCTACCTTCTCAAACATAATCCTAGGAATTTTGCCTGTAAACAAAGCATTTCTGGGCCAGAAATATTTTCTCTCTTTATAGCAAGGCTTCACATTATATTGAGTGCCACAGGTTCCATCATTTTTAAAGGACAGAGACATAAATGATAAATAATGGATATAAAATATTACAGTCTACCACCTCAAAAAATATTGTTTATGGAGCTTGGAGATTCAAGTATCGATTGCAGTTTTATTTTGAAAAGAATGCTCCAACTTGTGTGGTTTTTCTTCCTCATGTTTATATTAAAAGAAAAGCTAATAAACTATTTTAATTAAAATACGTGGCTGTTGTGCACCTTCTCACTGCTCACATAACATCACGGCTCTGCTTAGCGCAAATGTTCTCAATCCGCTCTGATAGGTAGGCCTGAAAGCATTTTCCGACTACGCATTCAAAAGTTGCTTTGACCTTTGCCTTTAGTTAAGAGGCATTTATTTCTTCGGCTTATGTTCTTTTCAACCAGAAGATAATTTAGTACACTTAAAATCACTGGCTGTGGCGCTCAGTGGCATAGTGCATTCGATGGCACTTTGGAATTGTGTGTTATTATACCAACAGGGGAAAAAAGCACATTGGAAGATAAAAGGTAAAACACAGGAAGGAGTTACAGAAGTACTGGTGAATCAGAACGTGAGTTACTGAGGATTTCAAGCCACTGAACAGGAAAGAAAGTGGAAGAAGAGGAGGTAGAACTGCGGTTGTTATAAAGAGGGTGACTGCTAAACAAGCCATGTAATATACCAGATCACCATAAGGTTTCTTTAAGACCCTAGTCACTGCATTCGCGCAGTATTCCATCACTCCTGATAGTAGTGTTGTGTCTTCATCCACCTTAATTCACTACCTAAGGTCAGATCTTTTAACTTTGTTCTTGGTAAGTTGTCGATTAGGAGAAATAATCTGAATTAGTGCAGAAGGAGAGAAAAACTATGACAAATCACTAAGATAGCTTGTACCATGTAATAATATGCCAGTTACTAAGCAGAAATGCTGTCACATCTTGAGTGGTCAAAGGTTAAAAAAAAGTGGGGGTAGGAACACTGCTTGGACACGACTGTAGTTTGAAGACAAGTTAGAATCACTAAAAATTGCTCTTTCAGTGTTAATTCTAGAGACAATTACAGCCATTTTGATAAATGGAAAACTTAAAGGTTCTCATAAGTACTATAGGGCATGAAAACTAGTTCCTTACTAGGGGCCATAGGGTAGTGTTGAGATTTTATACCTAGGAAGAGTTTATTCCCTAAAGTACTAAGACTATAAAAGAATACCTCAACTCAAATTTATTTTCATTTTTAGTTTTTGGAATATACTGACGGTGCAATTTTAACTGGAATACTGTGAACTGAACTTTATAAGGACAAGACAAAGGTTTCAAATTTATGTTTGAACCAAATGAAATTGTCATTTTTCTACATTAAATTCACATGGTTCACCCTAAGACAACTTAGGGCCCAGTGTTTCTGAGAAGTTTTTTCCATTCTGTACCAGATTCTATCATGACCCTGTTCTATCACATCTAAAGTACCCTGTATGCCCATTATTGAAATTCAACATTACTACATCCTGGTTTTATAACAACTCATGTTTCATTTGTTAGTTTTCCCATTTTATAAGATAAACCATTACTTGATTTTTTAAAAGTGCTGATGAAGTCAGTATTTACTGGAACATCATTCGCTCTATATTTCAGGTTATGCAATGTTCTGGGAAGTGTTTCCATACAGCATGTAGGTTACCTGGACTCTTTGATCACACAAGCCGTCTAACCACGTGTAGAGTGACTAGGACTGTTCCTCGCCCAGAAGCTGTGGTCTGTGAGTTCAGAGCTACTAGGTAAAGCACCTGATGGCTGGCAGAGCCTCTCTCAGGCAAGCGCTAGTTTCTGTGCAGAATCTGTCGATTATCCCTAGCAATTACCAAGGATTAGATCACCTAAGATCTCAAATGTTGGCCACTTACTACCCTGGCCAGCCTGACACTGCCAGCAAAAATAAAATCCAGGAGCCCTTCAGCAAAGTCTGGTCCCTTGTACACAACTGCAGTCTGGTTTCTGAGGCAATTTAGTCTATTTTAAATGGGTTTGGCAGGTGAGAGAACAATTTTTAGTTAATGTGAAACAAATTTTAAGAATACCATTTTGTGGTTTAGGGAACTCTAGGATGCAGAAAGAACTAGGAAAGTGAAATAGAAATTAAGAGGAATCCAGAGTCAAATGAAAGGTGGTTAACATTCTTTAAAAAAGGCCCAGGTAAATGTGAAGGGAGCTAGTAATTTGAATATTAGAAAAATTCAGCGACAGCCTCAGAACCTAAGGTAGTCAAGAATGTGTCCATATCTACTCAGATTGTTCTCCTAACTTTTTCTTAAAACATCTATTCCTTCATCCTAGCATTCTCATTTCCAACCTTTACTTCTGGCTCCCCAGACGGTGGCCCTGTATTTCCTCCCTGTGGGAACTGACTCTTCCAAGGGCAAAGGTTCAGTGTTTGGTCACCTCCCACTGCCCTCTCTCAAGAGGATCATCTCAGCTTCACCCTCTAACTTTCTGCTAGTGCGAAATGTGGCAGTGCTTGATGCTGGTTACTACTGTGATCCACTTTCAAAGCCTTAGCAGGTTCCAGGAAGTACAGGATTTATATGGCTCACAGGCTAACTGGTCCCTGTAATCCCCTTTAATCAACTACTTGGGCCCTCCTCAAGGTGCTTGTCCCCCATCTGCTGCACTCAGTCCCCTGATCTGCCCACAATTCTAGACGTATCACCTCAGGCTAAGCAGCAACCCCATGTTCCAGACTCCACAACTTGTTTCACCTGGCATTAGGAACAGATGCCTCACTCTTAAGGTAACCCCTCTCATCCAACGGAGGCAATTCCATCCCAAGGCTTAAAATCAAACTGCTATATCCACCCCCATCCCCTCCAGAGCCTCACCAGTTTATTCCCTTCTGCTTCAAAATTGCATTCATCTTCCCAACATGAGGATAGGGCAGTTTGACCTTGCTTGGTCCTTTACGTGTCCCAGTATCTCACAAGATGTGATCCCTAGATCATCTGCTTCTCACGGGCTGAAAACCTGTAAGAAATGAGTGGAGTCCTGGAACAGATAAAGAAACATTAGTAGAAAATCTGGTGAGATCCAAATGAAGTCTGGAGTTAATAGTAATATGATAATCTTGACTTCAGTTTAACAAAAGTGCTATGATAATATGTTAATATTAGGGCAAGATGTATTCATTTTTGCAAGTTCTGTGTAAACCTAAAGTAATTCTAAAAGTTTAAACAAGCAAACAAAAAGAACCACTTCCTGGACCCTAGACTAAACGAATCTCAGTCCTGGAGCGAAGCCAGGAAATCTACATTTCTAATAGGAACCCCCAGTGATTCTTACACAGACACAAACTTGAAAACTAGTCTTTCAGTTCTCTCCCATCCCATGCCTGAATGGCTGCTTCCTCCTCATTTTATTGATACTTACCTTAACCTGGTTTAATCCTTCAGATCCTCTCAACTCTAAAATATAAATACTATCATTATCGCCCTTTCACAGATGAGAAAGTACTAAGATGAGAGTACTAAAAGGTTAAACAATCTGTCTAGGATCAAGCAGCCCATGATTGATGGAGCTGGAATTTGAGTCCCTAGTCAGTCTAGCTCCCAAATCTATGCATAGAACAATTATACTGCCTCTCCTTCTGTTGGATGTGACCAACTAAAGAGCTGTGCAACTAAACCACTAAAAATGCATTATGACCTATTTCTCTAGCCACCCAAGTCTAACAGGCCCCTTTCCTACTGGTGGGGAATAAGCAATGAGAAAGCATCAGGAAGATGTGTCAACTATGGAGACCTGTATGGGGAAGGCACAGTGACTCTTCTACCAGGATCCAGCTCAACTGCTGTATTTTCTATTCTCTCAAATGCCCTAATGTGTACCAGTCTAACAATGCTTATCTTACTTTGACACTACATTCTCTCAGGCTTGCTAAGCATCTGTCCATATTGTCAGGGAAGTGGCAACTTTAAATCAACTTACAATAGGTCCTCTGTATCCACAGGTTCTGATCAGTGGATTCAATCACCATGGGTTGGAAATACTTGGGGAAAAAATTTAAGAAAGTTCCGAAAAACAAAACTTTAATTTGCTGCATACCACCAACCATTTGCATTATACTTAAAACGACTCCTTACTGAGGATTTGTATTAGACATTAGAAGTAATCTAGACATGATTTAAAGTATATGGGAGGATGCAGGGGGAAGACGGAAGGACTGTGTGTAGGTTATATGGAAATATTGCACCATTTTACATAAAGGACTTGAGCATCTGTGGATTTTGGTATTTGCAGGAGGGAAAGTTCCTGGAACCAGTTCTCCACAAATATAGAGGGAGAATATATATCTCCTTATCTGGGCTCCTTGACTGGTGTTTAGACCTTAATGAAAGTGAAGGTGTTAGTTGCTCAGTCATGTCCAACTCTTTGTGACCCCATGGACTATAGCCCGCCAGGCTCCTCTGTCCATGGAATTCTCCAGGCAAGAATACTGGAGTAGGTTGCCATTCCTTCTCCAGGGGATCTTCCAGACCCAGGGATTGAACCCAGGTCTCCAGCATTGCAGGCACATAATTTACCGTCTGAGCCACCTGGGAGACCTTAATACCAAGTTGTAAATTGAATGATCAAGTTTGGGGAGTTCATGACTGCCAAGCAGACACACAGAACAGCACCGCTTCCATCCAAATTGCTTCAGCAGTCTAGACAGAGCTGACGAAACAACACAATGTCAGGCAGTGCCTCTGTTCTTGTGTATTTCCCTTCTTCAAGTGAATCATAAAACAATCACAGGATTGGCAGGAGAAACCTAAGAAGTATATTCATGTTTTCATTAGTTCTGCTTCTGTGATTGGAGTTTGCTTAATTTCATTATCAATAAAAAGGTTGCCCCTCATATCTGAGAAATATGATAGTTAAGTTAGAATCCACATAGCGCCTTCAGCCAGCCCATGCTCATTCATGTCCAACTCTGTGAGATGCTGTGGACTGTAGCCCACCAGGCTCCTCTGTTCTTGGAATTTTTCAGGCAAGAATACTGGAGTGGTTTGCCAGTTCCTACTCCAGGGAATCACTTAGAAAGTAGTGTGTCTCTTTGTAAAAGCATGAAGAGAAAAATACTTGTGTAGCATCTTTTTACTTACTTTACCATTGCTTTAATATACTTTAAAATTTATATTAATTGGGAACAAAGAAACAAAAACAGACATTTCTTTGTTTTTCATAAATAACTACTCTCCATATTTGATAAAAATCTCAAACCATTATTTTAGCTTCCCACAAAAATAATACATACAGATTTTTTATATGAAATAGTGTCAGCAAATTAAGTACCTTGAAACTAACATAACCACATACAACTGCTGTTCTACTGACTTCCAGGAACAAAACAAAAAACTTCTTATCAAGATGCTCTGGATTTCCTTTTGTTAGTGTTAAGAGATTCAATATTATAATCATCTGCCAGTAATAATTTATAGATTTGAGTTGATTGTCTACAAATAAAATACCACTGGCATTGCTTTATGAGTTCTGGATTTGACATGACATCGACAATACGTCATGGGACAGGCAATACACATATGTGGAAATCAGAAAATATCCATAAAGTAAAACGTAGTGAATGCCCTGGGCTCAAACTACTGACTCGGTATGTGCCTCATTTGGCTCAGTAATAAATTCACCTGCACCAAACCCGTATCAAAAGTCACTAAATCTCCCATATATATAAATTATTTATATACACCCACAACACATACATACTATACATACAGTTTTTAACAACATGAAGTAATATTGCCTTCAAATGATGTACCACAGACATTATCCTAGCTGAAATAAATCCTGTAGTTGTCATCAAGCTGCTAGAAGCTTTTCAGAGTTCTGAGTCGGGTTACTTAGTTCCTTTCATCCTGCCTACCCTTCACCCTGCTTTCATGTCTTGGTAGCTTTTTCTTTCAGAACCACCCTCCTCAACCCAGGCAGATTTTGTTCCCAGGACCACTTGATTGGACTTTGGAGGCAAGAAAGGGCACGCAGAGGGAGCAGGCAATTCTCAGCCACTGTACCTCACACCTGCCTAGATTTGTGATGTTCTCTGTCCTGTTGGCCCCATTCGGTGTTAGAAAGCAGTGATTCAAAGCTTTGTCCCTCCTACCCCCCTTGGTCTTTCTGTAGAGCACAAAAGTGAAAGAAGCCTCTTTAGCAGGGGTGGCAGTTCATTAAAATATACAACTACGTCTCCTAGCTCTGGGGTTCCCATTCTGTACTTGAGACTGCAGGTCACGGATGCTGTTACTAAGGTTCGGTGTGGGATCCATGAGGTTTTCTCCTGGCAGCCGGTGTCAGGATTAGTGCAGCCCTAGCCCAGGAGCAAAGGGCCTAATGAATACCAACTTGGAAACAGGGCTGCTGGCACATTATTTAAGCCTGTACATGCACACAGTGGCACACAACACACACATGGGCCCGTCCTTGGAAGCGACGGCAAGAGAGTATGACAGAGGTTTGCAGGGATAAACCAATAAGGCACCAAGAGAACTTTCTTCCAGTCAATTTAGACAGCTTCAGAATGTGAGGTTAATAATACATAGTAAAAAGACTTCCTAAGGCTCTTGTCAGCTGATTCACTGACAGGTTGCATGTTAGTTCCTTCTAAATCTTCACCCTCCTATCTATGCTGAGAGCCATTGCTTAAAACTGAACCACGAAAGGGACAGCCCAAAGCTGTGCATGAGACCAAACGGGGCCTCACTAAAATCAGAGCCGGCTGCAAGGAAGCTGGTAACCGACCTCACAGCCTTTCATTTTACCATTGCTTTCATGAGTATGGATGGTCTGCCTGATGAAAATAAAAATCAGGAGAGAACTGAGTATGAGATGGAAATGGGGGGTGAGCATAAATAGATGGGTTTCTCTGCCTGGGTAGGGGGAGGGGTGGCTGATGCAAGACTTCAGGAAGCAGGTGGGCTTAATCTTTGAGGGAAGGGAGAGCAGGGGTGAGAGAGAGAGATAGACTGAAAACAGGCAACGCTAAGAACTGGGATGAACCTAAAAAACCTCCAGTGCATTACCTCTATTACTGCTCTTTGCCTTAGTATCCTTTCTCTTGACTGTGTTAAGTTGTTTTTAAAGTAAATTGGTTGTTCTTTTTAGGTTTGGTATGTTGCCGAAATAAAAAAATAATTGTTTTAAAAGTAAGAATTAAATCACTTCAACCACATCCTCTCACAACTTTTAGATAAATTCTGCATCATCTTTACACTCTTCCACAAAAAAAAAAAAAAAAAAAAAAAAAGGAAAAGGAACAACCCAAATTAGACACAATGACTGAAGGAAGCAGAATAATCTATGTACTTTCTGGGAAGAGGTCAAGGTGATCAGAAAAGGTCCTCATTTGAAAAACAGGAGAGGAACTGGCCCTCAGGCAGGGGATCTATTTGAAGGTTCTAAGCAGCTGCAGAAAAAGCAGACGAATTACATGTGCAGAAAGTTCTGTAGCTCGGTGTACCATGTTTTGTCAAATATACTGAAATTTAATTTTGATTTAGATGAGTGTTTAAGAGCAGTGCATTTTTATAAACATGAACAGCCTTTGAAAGTTCACGAAAACTATTAACATCATGCTTCTTTCCATCAGCATAGTGCTTAAATCCATTGTGGAAAATACACACTTGTTTACTTAATATCCATAAAGTAAAAGCTGACCTGGGCTTAAATCTTACTTTTCCAACTTTGGTATAAATGAAGTGCAAATCATTATACTTGTCATTTTTCTAGAGAGGCCTTCCCAAATTTTAATTGCATTTGCCATTTTAGCTTCTTACATTTAGTCCCCAGTATTTTACCGGAAAATGCACTGTCACTCCCTTCCCCAACTATAGCCTCACACGCTTCTTGAATGAATGGTTAAAGAGATTAGAAAAGCAAACAGCATTTTTAATAGTAAAGTGTGTGTGTGTAGTGTGTGTACGTGTGTATTCAACAATAAGCAGGCTTTCATATATGAATGAGGGAATGGTTCAACAGATTAGAAAAGCAAACAATTCTCTAACAGTAAAGTGTGTGAGGGTGTGCTCACCAATATACAGGCTTTCTCAGAAGAGGAGGAAAAGAAAAATATATTGAGGTGGGGTGGGGAAAACGGCTTTCCTTTTGCTACACTGATTCACGTTTCAAAAGCTTAAGCAAGTGTGTTATGGGTCTCATTTGTTGTCAGAGGCTGCAGAGAGCAGTGTCTCGCTGCTTTTGAAATATCTGGCTGTAATCTAGTCCAATATCCAGGGACAGTCATTTTCCCTCATTGCTGCCAATATTTGTTCACAGGTAGCCAGCCTGCCTTTCAAGCACCTCATTCAAGGATGGGTGTGGTTTCTAATCACAGCTCTCCAGGAGAGGAGGAATAAGAAAAGCAAAAGGACTGTTTAACATGATAAAGGAGGTGGGATGGGGGAGGAGCAGATAAGAGAAGTGTTGGAAATTTACTTAATTACAGGAGGTATATCCAGTTTAGTCCTTAAATGTAAAAAGGAGACCCCTTCAGCTCTATCACTAAGTACTTTCAGAAGAAGGAAGTGGGCTCATTTTTACCAAAATATAACACAAGTTTTTTGTTTTTTTTTTTAAGTAAGATCACTAGAGTCTATTAAGAACCACCCACTCCTCCAGCACAAAGCTGCCATCTTAACAGTCTGGAATTGAAGTTCAACCAATCGCCATCCCTTAGGTTAGCACTATTCCAAACATTTATTCTGGACACTTACAATGCTACCTCTAAGTCATTCAAGCAAAGCTGGCACCGTTAAGAATGAGAATGATTACAAGGACTACAGAAAAGAAACTCAAGCTTGCTAAACAAAGCTAGGACGCACACAGAAGCTCTCGACACTTCCTAACCTTGTCACTTTCCGGAGGCGTAAACCCATTATGCTCCCCCTCCTCAGTATGACTTAGGGTGTCCCCAAAGTTAGGGAAAGGGCCAAGCAGCTCATCTTAAAGCATCTGGGACACTTTAAGCAGTGGAAGGAGAAGTAAGCTGGAGAGGCCCACGGGAAACTTCCCGCTCACAGCAACCTAAACTTTCACTGTTCACATTATTTTTAAAGACACAAGTATAGGAAACACATTTTCCCAATTGAGACCACACAGTTCACAGAACCGTGAACCAAGTGGACCTTCATTAGAATGCCAACCTCAGGATTGTAACCCCCCCAAAGCAAAGGTAAATTTTGTTGCCAAAATGCAACAAAGTTAAAAATTAAGAAAAGGACATATAAATTAAAAACATGGTTCCCCTCAAAAAGGCAGGAAGATAGAGCAGACGTCAGCTGAGCGCCTCTGAGAAGTCCTGGGACAGGTGCCCCCTGGAAACAGCCCCTTCCCCTCCTCTCCAAGTTGCCCCAGGAGGGGGCGTCAGCACCATTAAGGTAAAACGGAAGTGACCTTGGCAAAGCTACCAAAGGAAAGCAACCTAGCTCCCTCAACTCCCGCCCGGCTCCCGGTCCCTTGGCCGCCGCCTCCTACACGTGCGACAGGGACACCTGCTTGTGGTAGGCGGCGGCGGCGGCTGGGCCGGGGGGCCCGGTCCTGCCAGTGAGCGCAGCGCTTGCCTCAGCGCAGTCCCCCGCGGCCGTGGCGCCGCCGCTCTTGTGGCCCCGCCGCGGACGGCAGCAGCAGCGGCTGGTGAAGCGTCGCCACGACTCCACAGTCTTGCCGGACCAAATCCAGACGCCCGACGTGATGCCCACCGAGGCACATGAAATACTTGCGCATGAGCACCCAGCACTCGGGCTTGGCGCGCTGCTGGCCGGAGTCGGGGCCGGGCACGCGCACGTGAGCGCGCCCTCCCAGCTCTCGCGATAGTGCTGTTCGTACAGGCAGCAGGCCACCATGACGCTGGCCGGCACCGTGTAGAGCAGCGTGAAGATCCCGATGCGGATCATGAGCTTCTCCAGCTTGTCCGTCTTGGCGCCACCCTGCTTGATGACGCTGCGGATACGGAAGAGCGACAGGAAGCCCGCCAGGAGGAAGAGCGTCCCCACCAGCAGGTAGAGCACCAGCGGGACCAGCACAAAGCCGCGCAGCAAGTTCAGGTTCTGGTTCCCCACGTAGCAGATGCCGGCCACCGGGTCCCAGTCCACGGAGCTCAGGGCTAGCGCGGTGATGGACTTGACGCTGGGGATGAGCCACGCGGCCAGGTGGAAGTACTGCGCGTAGCCCGCGATGGCCTTGTTGCCCCACTTCATGCCGGCCGCCAAGAACCAGGTGAGTGACAGGATGACCCACCAGATGGAGCTGGCCATGCCGAAGAAGTAGACCAGCAGGAAGACGACAGTGCACAGCGCAGGCCCCGTTGTCTCGTAGTGGATGTGGCTGCGCTCGCGGCTGCAGGCGACGCTGGCATGGCCCACCACCAGGCGCACCAGGAAGCCCAGCGACACGGAAAGGTAGCAGGCTGACAGGAAAATGATGGGGCGCTCCGGGTAGCGGAAGCGTTCCATGTCTATGAGGAAGGTGGCCACTGTGGTGGAGGTGGAGATGAAGCACAGCACAGACCACAGGCCGATCCAGAAAGTGGCGAACGTGCGCTCGTCGGCGCTTAAGGACAGCTGGTAGCAGGGCGCCGCGCAGTTGGGTACCTGGCCCGTCCGCACCTTGTTGTAAAGAGGGTGTGACTCCTTCAGAATGGGCACGAAGGGCTCGCGGCACTTGCACACCGACGGCCCCGGCGGTGCAGTCGCTCCCCGAGGCCGGCGACCCTGGCAGGTCAGAGAGGGTGGGCTTGACCGGGAAGAGCCTGGGGGGAGCCGTGGTGGCCTCGCTGAGGTTGTAATCCATGCACAGGACCTCGGCGTCGCGACCCAGCACTGGAAGGCGGTCGCAGCTCATGCGTTCCGGCCTGGCAAAGCCGTACTGGCTCATGAGCGGCGAGCAGCTGGCCTTGGCGGCTCCCACACCGAGCGGCAGGGCGGCAGCGGCTTGTGGTAGTCTGGCAGGCAGATGGGCGTGTACATGGAGCACAGGAAAAAACGCAGGTCCGGAGAGCAGTAGATCTCCACCAGCGGCCAAAACTGGTGCACCTCCAGGCCCGCCTCGTCCTGCGTGTCGTGGTTGAACTGGTTGGGCACGTGCGTCAGGTTGTAGCCGATGCCGTGGCACATGGGCACTGTGATCTCCTGGCACGCTGGGGCCTTGGAGGCGGCGGCCGCCCGGCCCGCCAGCTGCGCCAGGAAGAGCAGCAGCAGCAGCGAAGGCGGCGCGGACGGGTCAGGCCGAGCCATAGCCCCCTCCCTCCCCGCGTCTCCCGCAGCCCGCGCAGGGCCAGCTCAGGCAGGAGGAAACCGGGATCGGAGCTTCCCTCTCCGCGGACTTGTGTGGCGCCGGGGCTGGCAACCTGTTGGTTTTTTTCAAGAAATCCGTCCAAAGACCAACTGTTTCGGGAGGACGCTACCTCCGCAGGGAGCGCTCAGCTCTTCGCTGGACAGGGCTGGAGAGGGACGGTTAGGCTCCGATTCTGGGGAAAGTACTCTTTAAAAAAAAAAAAAAAAGTGGGGAAGAAGAAAAATGACAACCACTCCCAATTAGAGGGGCGTCAACGGTACAATCCCGCAAGTGGTCTCCAAATCTCTAAGTTAACCTCTCTCCCTTCCCTCCCCTTCACCTCCTGGAACACAACTACAGACTCCCCGTCCCTCACCCTTCCTCCCTTTTCCCTGGGCCTGCCGAGGTCATAGCGCTCAGCCCCCCAGGAAAAGGGCTGAGGGATAGGGGAAAGAATGAGGAGAAGGGGAAGGCGCGGGCTCTCACCTCCTAGAATCCGGAGAGAAGCAGATAGTCCGTAGCCAGCCTGGGTCCCCCGTCTCTGGGACACTCCCCGTTTCTCAGAGACGGACTGGCATCGGGCAAGTTTGGCGAGAGGCTGGGTATCCGAGGAAGCAGCACATGGCAGCAGGTGGGGGCGTCTCAGAGAGGGGGTCGCCCCCTGATCGAGGTCGCCGCAGACCGGTCACTCGCCCTCTCCTCCTCCGGGGTCCCCCGCCTGATCCGGGCGGGGGCAGGGCGGGGACAGGCCCTGTGTTCCACCAGGGTCCGAGAGCTGGACAGAGGGGCGAGTGCGCCTGGTGCACCTGGGCGAGAGGAAGGCGCTTGGCGGATCCCGCCGCCTCACAGCACCGCAAGCAGCCTGCGCTGGCCCTGCCGGGACTGCACGGTGCGCGCCCGCCGCCGCGTCCCGCCCGCCTGCTGCTGGCCTCCTCCGCTGCAGGGGGCTCCGCGCTCCAAGCGGACTCCTGGGGGCGGTGGCGGCGCTCCCGGGACGCGCCGGGTTCGGCTCCTCCCCCGCACTCTAACACCCTTTCGCCCACCTCCGCCCGGTATTGAACTGCACGCGGCGGCGGCAGCGGTAGCCACAGCAGAGTCACGGTCGCGGGCGGACTGGCCTCTCCCACCCCGCCCGGGTCACCTGCTTCTAATGCCCGCCGGGAGACTCCGCCCTGGCCCCGCCCCTTTGCGCTGGGGCTCGGTTGGTGGGCCGCCCCGCCACACTCTCCGTGCGTCCCCGCCCACAGCCCCGCCGGTTTGGCCTCGCCCCAGGAGCCCTCGGGTCCAGCCCTGAGCGGGTAGCCGAGGAGCGCGGGCCAATCGCCGGCCGGGAAGCTATGGAGGGCGGGGCGAATGCTAATCACGCCTTCTTGAGACCCTGAGCGGGAAACCCTAGATGTCCCTCCAGAGTTCTCTGCTGATTCCCGCTTATGCGGGGCTCACTTTCCCGTAATGTTCTAGCTTATGAATGCTTGCTTCCAGGGCACCTACCAGATCTCTTCTCAGCAGCTAAGTATCCTTACAGTCCAGCGCTTGTTTAAAAGACTGCTCAAAGAATCACTCTTAACCGTGGCACCTGTCTCCACTCTGCGCCACCCTCACACCCGGTGAGCTCAGATTTAGAGAGGAACAAACACTTACCAAGTCCTAACTGTGTCGGACAGCGCGTTCGTCATTCACATCTTAATACAGAATGTCTCAGATCTTTAAAATAATTCTACGAATCAGACACTCCTTACAGGTGAAGAAACAGTTTAGAAACTTGACCAAGGCAACCGAGCTAATGTTAATGCCCCCCAAGAAAACCACAACGTAGATAATCTTGTTCAGCACGGTATTCCGAGCGCCTGGTGCAGAGTAGGCGCTCAAATGGGAAACCCGGGATTCGAATCGAGATAGTTGGGCCGCGACATCCACAATTTCTACCACCTCTTCCCCCCCCCCCCACCTCATATTCTACGGGTTATCTCCCAGGCTTTAACCTTTACTTTTGCATTTCGTAACAAAATCTTACTGTTGCAACAAGAAAGTGATTTTCTTTCCGTCTTTGGAAGACTCCAAACATGTTAGTGCTTTATCAGTTTATCGGGTTAAAAATCCAGGCAGTTCCGAAGCTGCCTGCAGGGAAAAGCAACACTGGCTCCGGCAGTGTATGCGCAGGGGCCGTACCCCCTACCCCCACCCCGCCAGCCCCAGTCGCTCCCCCCGGCCTACACCGCTGGCCGCCAGGGATCCGGGGCACACGGCGCAGCGGGAGCCCACGGGAAGACCTGCTGGGCGCCTCAACCACTGGGATGCACTGTGGCGCTCTCCAGATGGGTTATTATGCTGCAAGTTTTAAATGTCCTGAAAGTGCCTCTTTTCTACGTGTTCTAATTAGGCTGGAAGACTGAGGTGTTTAGCATTCTTGAAATTCATTCACACGCTTACAAAGAGGGTTTGAATTGTTTCCCTTTCCCCAGCCCCTTCCTTCTACTGGGAAGAAGGCTGAAAAAAGGGTAGGAGGGCCTGAGTTCTCAAAATACTCAGGACTGGACTAAAGGACCGAGACACACCGTGGCTATTGTCGTTCTTGTGTCCTGGATCCCACTTACATAGACTGGGAAACTAAATTGCAGAACAGTCCTCTCCTCCCTGCTTATCAACAAGACTTGTAATGAAGAATATGTGTGTTAATTCCAGCCTCAAAGTTAAATATCAATCGCTTCACAAACATCAAAACTATTAATAAATATGTTTAAAATGTATATTACTTATTTCATTCCCTGTGATTGTACCTGTGCTTATATTTTGTTTGTTTGTTTGTTTGGGGGAACTACTTGGCAGGCAGTGTCGGCAAACATCCCAGGGGTGAAAGCAGTGGGAGTTTTCAGCTATGGAATAGCAATCCAAAAGAAAGGGAAACCCTCAGTGGAAA
This sequence comes from Muntiacus reevesi, assembly GCF_963930625.1. Lineage (NCBI taxonomy): Eukaryota > Metazoa > Chordata > Mammalia > Artiodactyla > Cervidae > Muntiacus > Muntiacus reevesi. Next base: position 49,477,052 of record NC_089253.1, read on the forward strand.
GTATGCACAGATTGTGAACATGCCAAGAGAGGCTGCCTCGTTCTGTGGCCTTTATGCAAAGTGTGTATTATTGGGGATGGACAAGTGTTGGCTAATGACAAAAATTATTTGAAGTTGGAGAATGTTAATCACTCATGCTGGAATTTAGCCAGAATACATACATGTGTTATTTCACTTGGTTCTGACTCAAAGGATGTTATCTCCTGGTCTGTAAGCTTTTCATTTTTCAGTCAACAGGGTGTTATTTTTGCTTGGAGATCTCTAATAATAGTATTATAATAGTAATAACAGTGGGAAAATTTTGCCAAAAGAAAGTTATTTTGCATTGCATAGCTTTTCATGTCATTTGCATTTTTGCTTTTTCACCTATATTACCTCACTTTAAAGGCAGTTTAAAATATGCTGTTTAACATGAGTTATGTGCTACATAATTCATTTCAGTTCATTTAATCCTCACAACAATCTGATGGAATTGGCACCATAATGACTTGCTTGAAATTACATATTTAGTCCATGGAAAGGGCAGAAATCTTGATTTTTCTCCTGAGTAATAGTTACTGTTTAACAAAACTGGAAAACACATCTTTATTTTTAAAGATGCAATTTTTAAGCAACTAGAACATTGCCATGCATTTTCACCTATTAATTCACTTATCTGTCTTCCATCTAACCATCCATTCATCTATCCATCCATCCAAAAGCATCAAATTTCTGAGTTGAAGACACTACTGCTGTATTAAGCATGTTACTCCAAAGTGAAATTTATGAGATTCAACTTAAATTATCGTCCCAGGTGTACTTATTAATTGATGAAAATACGGAGGGTCATGCCAAACATTCCATCTAGTAAGCTAAACATTCCATCTAGTAACACTCCAAAAGTTTTGAAGTTATCAGTGTTGGATTTTGTATTCAGGGAATAGTTACTGCATTTCTAATCTTAAGACTTTTGTTGATTATAACTATGTAATTATACTGGGGAGACACTTGAGAGTTTAGTGCTATAGGAATGACTGGACGATTAGCCTCTGTTACTCTTCAATATCTTGATAACCCAGTGTGGAACAGTATGCTGCCCATAGATGCCTTCCATAAATATTTGTGAAATAAATGGATGAGTAAATGGCAACTAAGAGTAACTTTTTTAACTTTAGCAAGTGGTATTGAATTCGTGAATAAAGCTTATATTATGCGCTGTCTCTGAGGTTGACCAGGTCCTGTGAATGCAACAAGCTTCCAGACCGTGGCTCTCCCTCTACTAGCTGTGCCACCTTGGACAAGTCGCCTAACAGCACCAGATCCTCTTTCTTCATCTGTAAAGTGGAGTCACAAATAGTTATTTACCTCGTAGAGCTGTAGAGAGGAGTAAATGCATTTATGTAGTAAAGGGTTAGAACCATGCCTTGCACCTTGTAACGAACGCTATGTAATTCTATTATTAGTTTCTACTGGCTTTATTGTATTTTTCTGTTTCTCCACTCTTCTTTGGACTTCCCAGGTGGTGCTAGTGGTAAAGAACCCACCTGCCAATGCAGGAGACATAAGAGACGTGAGTTCGATCCCTGGGTCTGGAAGATCCCCTGGAGGAGGGCATGGCAACCCACTCCAGTATTCTTGCCTAGAGAATCCCATGGACAGAGGAGCCTAGCAGGCTCATATAGCCACAAAGAGTCAGACATGACTGAAGTGACTTAGCACAGTACTCTTCTTTATTTCCTTTTTTGTGTCACTTTAATAATGGGGAAAAAGTTGCAGTTTTTAGATGTATAGGCATACCTCAGAGATTTTATGGGTTTGATTCCAGATTACTGCAATAAAACAAATATCACAATAAACTGAATCACACAAATTCTTTGCTTTTCCAATAGTGTCTAAACTGATGTTTATACTATTCTCCAGTCTCTTAAATGTGCAATAGCATTATGTCTAAAAAATGCACATGCCTTAATTAAAAAATATTTTCTCTCTAAAAAATACTAGTCATCATCTGACAACTCAGGGTTTTCACATACCTTCAATTTGTAAGAAAAGCAATATCTGCGAAGCACAGTAAAATGAGGTAGGCTTGTACTTTATGTCCAAGCACACTTCCAGCTGTCACCAACTGTCTCTAGTATTTAGATATTAGCTAGATTTTATGCCAAAGCAGGGATCATTTCACTTGCTCTGGATCAAAGTACAAAGTACATTCACCTGACATCAGCAATCAGCCCGAAAGTGTGCAAGCTTGCACAGGGCTGGCACAGAACAAATACCTATAAGCCAACTGGGTATTTCCAGACTAGTTTTTTTCATGTCCTAGAGCATTTTTAATCACTCCTCTTCTCATGAGACACCTCTAAAGGAGAAACCAAGACACTAACCAAAGGATTAACATGATGAGTCATTTATCCAAGTTCATAATAAGAATGCCTTGTTCACATTGTAAGTGGAATCATGTAACTATAATCTTTAGTCCTCTCCCCTCTGCCACTGTAGTGGAGATTATAGAAAAGTTAAGAGCTGCTTTCCTCTTTCCCAGAGGCAATAGGCGTACTAATCTTTTCCCCACTGAGCAGTGGCTCTCAGGTGCATTACGAGCACGTAGGGAGCCTTAAGAAATACTGATGCTTGGGCCCTATTGAATCAGAATCTCTGGCTGAGGGACCCAGACGTTGTTTCTTGCTTTTGTTTTGTTTATTTTTGCTGTGTTCTAACTCTCAAGTGATCCTGAACTTCAGCTAGGGTTGAGAACCACTGACACAAATGGTTTTTGTTTTTTCTCAGCACAGCCCCAGTCTTGTGCCTAAATGGATCTTCTGCAAAAAAGGGTTAATCACAACAGAATACAAAATGGAACATCTCGGGAGAGGATATAGAGAAGTGTATTCTAGTCTGATTGTGTGTGTGTCTGTTTGGGCTGAAGGAAAATATATGTATGCAAAGTAAAAAATATATAACAGAATTTTATAGTGATGGCACAGCCAAGAACAGTGGTGACCATAATAAAAGCCACTGATGGATGGGTACTGGGCATTTCCAATGCTTCACGCACTGTGCTAAGCACTTTACATATATAATCTCTTCTACTCCAAGAATCCTGTGAGGTTGATATTATCAACTTCATTTTATAGATGAAGAATCTGAGGTCCAGACAGGTTAATAACTTGCTACACAGGCACACATACCTTCCAACTTGGGTTTTGCTCACTCCAAAGCCTATGCCGCTAATTGCAGGCCTTGTTGTAGGCCCAGCAGTAGAAGGTCCTGAGAACAACCAGATCATAGTTCTTGAGATAAGCAGCTTCCCTTGTTCCTTATCATCCCTTTCCTGGGCACCAGTTTGGATCTTCAATTCTGGTGTGACTTCTTGTGTAGTGGGCTAAAGTATGGAATTGCTGAGGGCTCTGGATTCCTCTAGAATTGCAGTTGTAGTCTAGAATGAACTTGTCCTTTGGACTTTGCAGAACAGGCATGAGATGGGCATAATCTAAACCTTTGTCTAGATTTCAGGACCATCCTAGTATCTTGGCAGAGGAATTTTCAGTTCAGTAAATATTGACGCTGCACATGCTGTGAGCCAAGCACTGGTGTTGGGGTACAAAGGTGAAGAGGCATGGCTCAGCAGGCAGAGCATGGAAGGAGGACAGAGGAGGCATCTGGCCCAATCTGGTGTCTAGCAGGCTAAACGTGAATTAGATGATCTATGAGTCAGGGTTTAGCACAGGAAACAGAAAGCACTCTAGGTATTTCAAACAGAGAAAGATTTAATACTGAGAATCAAGCAGAGGCTTACAAAATTGATGGGCTGGGGGCCAGAAGTCAGGGGGCTACTCCTGGGGTATTGAGTTCAAGGGCCCACCACAGTAGCTGTGTTCCAGATGTTGGGATGGTGCTTCTGCAGCAACAGCTCTTCCCACCCATGAAACTGGTGACTAGACCCCAAAACAGGACATGGAGTCCAACAGCATTAAATGCCTCTTAGGATTATTGCTGAAACCTTGCTTGCCAGCAGCACCAGCAGCAGAATGATACCTTCTTCTTGCATCTGTCTCCAAATCTCCCACAAGTGTACCTCACTGACTGAACTTACTTCAAAGCCAGATCCTAGCTGCAAGGGAGTCTGCAAGAAGTAGTTTTGCAATTCCCAATCTCTTTAAGTAAATTACTAGAAGGATAGAATGAGGCTACCCACTCCAGTGTTCTTGCCTGGAGAATCCCAGGGATGGGGGAGCCTGGTGGGCTGATGTCTATGGAGTCACACAGAGTCAGACACGACTGAAGTGACTTAGCAGCAGAATGGAGGCTAGAAAGGCAATCCCCAGTATCTACTACAGGTGAGGCAACTGGAAGGACTTCCTAGACAGAAGAATTGGTACAAATAAAAGGCACAAGGCCATGAAAGAGTATGATATAAGTGGTGAACAGCTGGGCATGGCTAGGCCATCAGAAGCATCTGAATCAAGGTTTTTACCTGAAAGTGCACTCATGTATAATCAACGTATTTTTGACTAATTCCACTTGTATATACACTCTACACATAACACTCTTTCCTTTTGATACAGCACTTGATTTATTCAACTAGTTACTAATACAGAAGGAGAAAGGAAAGGAGCAAAAAGCATTAAAAAGAATAAATAGAAATGTTAGATAATATCTGTCTACAAAGAAAACAAAACCTTAACCTTCTCCAAGGCGAAAGTTTTGGGAACTTCCATGTACAGTTGTCTACATGCTAAAGAGTCACCTCTCTTTTCTTCTTCTAACTAAACCCCAATGGTTTGTTTTGTTCTTTTGGGGTGTCCATTCTTTACTGAACAGCCCTGTGTTTTAGGAGAGGCAGGAACTTCCAGCACACCCCTAGGAGTAACGTGTGACTAGTCCATTTGCTCATGTTGCTCCCCTTTTTTCTTATCAGTATTTGGGTGACATGTGTGCATGGGACACAATTCTGGCCAATAAAGCATGCCATGGGGGCCAATGTGAGGTAATCTGTCAGTGGATTAAGGGAAATATTTATTCCAAAGAAGAAACAGTCTTCTCCCCTGCTGGGTATTGTTTTGTCTGCCTGTGATGCCCACCACTGTAGGTGCCAGCTTGCAGACGTGAAAGTACCAAGCTGACCCCATGAGGAAGGATGGCATTGAGGCTGCCTGGACTGCAGGCCTCCAGACTTCTTGTTATGTGACACAATACACTACTTATTTCTTAATCCATCTGAGTCCCTCTTTCCCTTCACTTTCAACCAAGAACATTGTAACTACTATATGCAGTCTGTACATTTAAGATGAGGATCTGCCCACTTAAACTGGGCTAATGGAAGGCTCTGGAGGAGATTTAAAGACAAAAATTTTTTCCCCCCCTTTTACAAGAAAAATTATATCTATCCTTCAAAAGCATTTAAAACCCACTTAAATGTCATTTCCATCAAGCTGAGTTCTTTGTTGTTGCCTTTACTTCCTCAGTTCTTTCACTGCTTCTCTATTACAGCACTTACTCTTTCAACAAATATTTATTGAGTACCTATTTATTGCTTGGTAATGTTTTAGGTACAGGGGTTATGGTAGGGAACTAAATGCATGGAGATTTCAATCTAGTGGAAGACAGAAAATGAATGAAAAAATTTAAATGTGATGACTCTTATAAAAGGGACCAAAAAAAAAAAAAAAAGGATTCTTATAAAAGAGGGGAAATAACTACCTTGATATTTATTTTATTGTGCTGTGATTATCTTTTTATACGTCAGTTTTTCCCACTAGATTTTGTGTTCTTGCAACCTCATATCACCCAACCATTCCTTGGGAGACTGCATTTTCTAAAGATGACTGCAAAAACGTCTCCCATCCCACATATCTTTCTGCAGTTCCCCATAGGGGAGGAATGTAAAAGGTCCTAAGTTTCCTCCTCTTGAATCTCAATGGACTTGTGATGGCTTTGTCTTACAGACTATGTTGGAAGTAATGCAATGGGGCTTTCACAGATAGGTAATAAAAGGCCATATAGCTTCTGCCTGGTTCTCTTGGGGCACCTGGTTTTTGGAAGTGCCTTTGATTGGGGCACCCACTTGACACCTGCATAAGATGTGGCTCCAGTTGACAGTCCCAGTCGAGTGAGCTTTCAAGTCATTCCAGGTTAGGTGTCTGATATATGAGTAAAGAAGCTTCCAGATGATTCCAGCCTCCAGCCTCAAGTCACCCCCAGCTGTTCAAGTCTTCCCAACTGAGGCCACAGATATCATCCATCCCTACTGTGCCCTCTGCAAATTCCTGACCCATAGTATCCAGGCGCATAATAAAATGCCTGTTGGTTTACACCACTATTTTGGAGTGGTGTTACTTGGCAGCGATGCCTGGAATCCCCCCAGTTCTGCCCTTGTGTGAAATCTTACTTGAGTAGACAACTTTTTTCTTTTCACCTAACCCAGTTGGTGATCAACTTCTGCACTGAAGCTTGAGAACTTTCATCCATCTTACTTTCATCCTATTGTGTGTGGCTGTTGATGATATGCATGTGAAATGTCTAATCTTTTAAAACACAAATCTTCACCATTGATCTTAATATCCTGCTGCAGTGAGTTCCCCAGGTCACTTGTGTATAGTGGGAAAAACGTACCTCCTTTTATCCATTTTAAGCATACTTCCTTTTCATCTCATCTTGTCCTCTTGTTCTTCCCCAAGTACAACGATTTCCATTTTGTGGGTGCCTAGACACAGAGAACTGAGTTGAGGTTAATTCTTTCTCTGGTCAACCAGAAGGCCTTGGGTGTGCCGTGATGGAGAGCAGTGGATTTTAGCAGGTGACTTAAAGGTATTCCAATTAGTCATAAGTCTAACTTGTGACTAATTTAAAAATAGCCTTAATTTCTGCAAGATGCAATGGGTATCTTCTTGTGGTGCAGGGAAATGGAACACAGTATTGTGGAAAGGGCATTGGCCAGTACATGGGCAATCTGGATTCAAATCTCATCTTGTAAGCCAGCTCTGTGCCCTTGGGCATAACACTTCTCTGGAGTTCATTTTCCTCAACCATAGAGTAAGGAGATTCAACAAGAGGATCCTAGAGCCCCCCTTTCCCTCTAACATTTTATTTTTTTTTCCCTCTAACATTTTATGAATTCTATATACTTGCCAGTACATATCTACTACATAAATCCTTGGAAGGGAGAAGTTTATCCTCTAAACAGTTTGTCTTTTTAGCTCTAAAGTGGGACTGGAAAGAAACCCCTTCCTCCACAAAAATATTCTCTAGTTTTTTGAAAACAAATGCTATTTTCCAAAAACAGAATCCAAATTAGGCTTCAGTTACCAAAAATATATTCCTGCTGTGACTGTTAAGTGACAGTTCTTGCAACCTGAGTCCTTTTAGTTTGGTGGTGCACCCCAGGTCTCCCATTTCATGAGCCTATCCATTTTTATGGTGCCCTTGCTGGATATCTGCATGGGGACAACACCATGCTAAGGAATGAGAATGAATGGATGGGGTGAACTGCCTCTGCATGGCCACCTTGGGGAAGAAAAAGAATATTGTCCCAGTGAGCAATGCAGCAGGAACCATTCAAGTGAATCTCAAGAAATCTGAAATCTCTCTCCAATCCTTTTGCTCCATGAAAGTGAAAGTCTTAATTGTTCAGTCATGTCCAACTTTTTGTGACCCCATGGACTGTAAACTACTAGGTTCCTCTGTCCATGGAATTCTCCAGGCAAGAATACTGGATTGGGTTGCCATGCCCTCCTCCAGGGGATGATCCCAACCCAGGGACTGAACCTGAGTCTCCTGCGTTGCAGGTAGATTCTTTACAGTCTGAGCCACCAGCGAAGCCCCTTTTTCTCTGTGTAGAAGGAAAAAGCTGTTACCATGTGGTTTTACTGAAAGCATTCAGTCTCACTCAGCCTAGACTCATTTTGCTTATTTTCTGGTCTCCTTAACATTTCTTCGACAGTTGTGATTCTTAGAACTTCATGGACTCTAACCCACTCCTGAAACTCTGTATCCGGTTGGTTTTGTTGTTGTTGTTGTTTGTTTTTTGGCCACACATACAGCATGCAGGGTCTTACTTCCCCAATCAATGATTGAACCCATGCCCCCACATTGGGAGCATGGCATCTTAACCACTGGACCACCAGGGAAATCCCTCTGCCTTCTGTTTTGTCTTATTGAATTTTCAGTTTCCAACCCCAGGTGGGGGAAAGGCTTCTCATCTCTGATTTTAAAATTTATTAGAGAATTTCCACTATTGAAGATGTACCATGCATTGGGAGAACAGATTGCTTTCATTGTTGGATTAACAAACTCTATCAGTAGCAACAAGTAGCATGACAAGGTCCTACTCATCAGAAACCTCTTTGCAATGTTAAAAACAAAACAACAAAACCCCTGAGGTCTTTGTAATTCATGGAGGATAAAGATTTAGACAAAACTTCAGGTAACAAGTAGGAGAATAACAGCAGTGAAAGTAATTAAATAATATATAGCTAGTGTTTAGAAGAACTTTTTGAAAATATTCTAAAGAAGAATCCTCCCACACTTTCCTTAATAAGACACCTCATGTATGATTACGCATGTCTCCTTCCTTATCATCAGCATTATATGCAAGAACTTTTTAAAAATTTACTTATTTTTAATTGAAGGTTAATTACCTTACAGTATTGCGCTGGTTTCTCCCAAACATCAACATGAACCAACCATCGGTTTACCCATGTCCCCTCCCACTTTAACACCCATCTCACCTCCCTCCCATCCCGCCTCCACTAGGTTGTCACCCGGCCGCTTTGAATTCCCTGAACCATACAGCGAATCCCCATTGGCTATCTATTTTACATATGGTAATGTATGTTTCCATGTTCTTCTTTCCATACATCCCACCCTCCCCCTCCGCCCCCACCAGCCATGTCCATAAGCCTGTTCTCAATGTCTGTGTCCACTGCTGCCCTGCAGACAGGATCATCAGCACCAGCCTTCATACACAAGGATGGAAGTGAAAGCGTTAGTCACTCAGTCGTGTCCGACTCTGTGACCCATGCATGGTACTCTTTGGGTCCATAGCCTGCCAGGCTCCTCTGTCCGTGGAATTCTCCTGACAAATGTACTGGAGCAGGTTGCCATTTCCTTCTCCAATATGCAAGAATGTTTCGAGGGTCTTGTTAAGGCCTTCAGGGAAGACTTGAAAACCTCACAGCAGCATCTATAATGAATAATAGTGTCAGGTCTACCAGTGGCAAAGTTGAAGATCATGTAGGTTGAATCACTTGGTTGTTATTTGCTTATTTAGATTATTTGCGTGAAACAAATCAGAAGTGTGGCTTGTTTCTTAGAGAGGTGCTACCCGTAGTAGGCTGTCTTCTTGTGCTCAGTGACTCCTTGGTCAGAGCTAAAAGAGGGACCCAGTGTTCCACACACCATATTCTGTTCTCCTTTCTGCCATTCCTGCTCACACTCTAGCAGGGAGATGATTCTGACGGCTTGTTGGCTTTGAAAGCCTTCTGCTTATATCGGCCAGGCTACATCGTTGCTTGTAGCACAAAGGTGCTCTGCAAAGATAATTTACTTTCTAAGAAAGTAGTGCATACAGAACTGGCCAACCAATGGGTTGCACTTTTTTTTTTTTTTAAGTAGTTGGAGGCTAACTACTTAACAATATTGTAGTGGTTTTTGCCGTACATTGACATGAAGCAGCTATGGATCTACTTGTGTTCCCCATCCTGAACCCCCCTCCCACCTCCTTCCCCATCCCATCCCTCTGGGTCATCCCAGTGCACCAGCCCCGAGCACTTGTCTCATGCATCCTGGGTTGCACTGTCAAAAAACTTAGTAGACAATTTTTTTAGGGTGGTTTTAGGTTTACAGAAAATTGAGCAGATGGTACAGAGAGTTTCCATATATCATCCCCTTTTTCCACTCACAATTTCTCCTATTATTAACAGTTTGCATTTAGTGTGGTTGCAACTTGTTAAATTTGATGAACCAATATTGACTTACTATTATTAACTAAAGTCCATAGTTTGCATTAGGATTCACTCTTTGTGTTGTATAGTTCTATAAGTTTTGACAAAAAATGCCATGTATCCCTCAATACAGTATGCTGCAGAATAGTTTTACTGCCCTAAAAATCTCCTGTGTTTCACCTAATCATCACTTCCCAACCCTACTTTGACCCTTGACCCCTGACCATCACTGATCTTTTTATCCTCTTCATAGTTTTGCCTTTTTTAGAATGTCATCTAGTTGGAGTCATTCAGTATGTAGCCTTTTCAGATTGGCTTCTTTTACTTAGCAATATGCACTTAAGATTCCTTTATGTCTTTTCATGGTGTGATAGCTCATTTCTTTTTTTTTAAAAGCCTCTTCTTTTTTTAAATAGCATATTACAACATATTAGCAAAAATGTTCAGAAAGTACAGATTTCCCATATACTCCCCCTGCCCCCACACTTGCACAGCCTTCCCCATCACCAACATCGTGCATCGGAGTGGTCCATTTGTTATAATAAATGGACCTACACTGACACATTATTATCACCAGCAACCATAGATTATGTTAGGGTTCACTGTTGGTTTTGTAGTCTATAGGTTTTGACAAATGTGTTATAACATGGATTTACCGTTATAGTATCATAAGAAATATTTTCACTGCCTTAAAAATCCTCTGTGTTCCACTTATTAATCCCTCCCTCCTCTCAGCCTCTAGTAGCCACTGATCCAGTTTGCCTTTTTCCAGATTGTCATATAATTGAAATCAGCATAAGTAGTCTTTTAAGATTGGCCTCTTTTATTTAGTAGTAGCATTTTATGGTTGTTCTATGTCTGTTCATGATTTGATAGCTCTTTTCTTGTTTAACACTGAATGACATTTCATTATCTAGAGGTACCAGAGTTTCTTTATCCAGTCACCTAATGAAGGATGTGTTGGTGGCCTCCAGATTTTGGTAAATAGGAATAAAGCTGCCAAAAGCAACTATATTTGAGTTTTTGTGTGACAGAAGTTTTCAACTCCTTTGGGTAAATACCAAGGAGTGCTAGAATGTCTGGTAAGAGTACCCTTAGTTTGGTAAGAAGCTTCCAGACTGTCTTGCAAATTATCTGTACCATTTCCTATTCCCACCAACAGCAAATGAGAATTTCTGTTGTTCTACATCCCAGTCAATATTCATTATTGCAGGCATTTTGGATTTGGGTCATTCTAATAAGCATGTCATTTTAATTCTGTTTTAACTTGCAATTCTCTAATGACATATGATATGGAACATCTTCTAACATGTTTATTTGCTATCTGTATGTCTTCTTTCGTGAGGTAAGCAGAAAGTGCAAATGAGAAATTAGAGTCTTGTCTCAAGGGACGCAAACCTAGCTTGACTTAGGTAAGGCCCACCAAAGGGGACACCCAGATACAAGGATGAGAAAAGTTTTGTCTTTTTTTAATTAATTAATTTGGCTGCACTGGGTCTTGGTTGTGGCACATGGGATCTTCACTGAGTCACGAGTGGTGGGAGAACTCTAGTTGTGGCACGTGGGCTCCAGAGTACATGGGGCTTAGCTGCTCCTCAGCATGTGGGATCTTCCCCAACCAGGGATCAAACCCATGTCTCATGCATTGGCAGGCGAATTCTTATCCACTGCGCCACCAGGGAAAGCCCAATGGTCGTGTATTTTTATTTCCTTCTTTTACAGATGAGGAAACAGGCCAAGCAAAAAGATTTGGGATAGCTTAACAAATGGAATGAGAGAAAAATAAAGTCCAAAGTGCAGAGGCTGGGAAAGACTTTCATCGGGCAGCTGTGGGCATTGAACTATTCCTCCAGTCCTCAGATGCACAGGTGTGTGGCCTTGGTCAGTACACTGGTGACATTATTACTATTATTTTACATTGGTAGTGTATTCACATGTGAATAGTGTTATTTGTGTCATTGTGAAAGTCTTTTTATGTGTTAGTCGCTCAGTCGTGTCTGACTGTGCAACCCCATAGACTGTAGCTTGTCAGGCTCCTGTGTCCATGGAGTTCTCCAGGCAAGAATACTGGAGTGAGTTGCCATTTCCTTCTCCAGAGGAGAACTCAATCCAACCCAGGGATCAAACCCAGATCTCCCAAATTTCCAGCAGATTCTTTACCATCTGAGCCACCAGGGAATATAGTGAGCTTCTTTTTTTTTAATTAATTAATTTTACTTTACAACATTGTATTGGTTTTGCCATACATTGACTTGAGTCCGCCATGGGTGTACATGTGTTCCCCATCCTGAACCCCCCTCCCACCTCCCTCCCTATCCCATCCCTCTGGGCCATCCCAGTGCACCAGCCCCGAGCATCCTGTACCCTGCATTGAGCCTGGACTGGCAATTCGTTTCATATATGATAATTTACATGCTTCAGTGCCATTCTCCCATACCATCCCACTCTCGCCCTCTCCCGCAGAGTCCAAAGACTCTGAGCCGCCAGGGAATATAGAGAGCTTGTAATCTAAACCAAGCAGAGAACTGATGATCACAGAGCTATCTGAGTTGGAAACTGGATCTTCTCAGATTTCCCTGAGTTTAGCGGTTTGTTTGGATTCCACGTCATAGGTGATCAGTTTCCTACTATATTTATTTTGGCAATGGAAGGCGTAGGATATGCAAGAAGTCTATTGGAGATGTTTCTCTTAAAAACTTGGTGTTATACATGGAAGTCTTCCTTCTTGAGCCCTTCTAAGAAGCAAAACAAATCTCAGAAACTGTGAGGCTTGTTGCTCTTCCATATTTCTCTTCTGCAATTATTTCGGAGTTTCTTGGTATTGTTCATTGTTCCTCCTGGTTTTAGATCTCTCCCCCATCTCTAGCTTCCACCTCCGCAGGGCACCCATCTACCCTTCCAGTTCATCACATCCCTTTTTCTGCTTTGTTCCGTTCCCCTAGACTTTTGGTGTAAGACTCCCTTCAAGTCAGAGTGTTTGATCTGTTGCTCTAATTTTTTTTTTTCAGAGCAATTTTCCCAATATAAATTATACCCTCAATTACTTTTCTCTTCCTAGAGCAGTGAACCACATTTCAAGAAGCTGTTAGCCTGGGGACAGCTGGATACAGAGCCAGGAGGTTGAAGCCATGCTGGTTTGTCACTCATTTTCTGTTGACGCTGCTGCAGCAAACCAAAATGTGGCCTTGTGCTGGAGTTATCAGCAAAGGAAGTACCCTCAGAACCCATTCTAGCTACAGCCATGTGCTCTGGTACCTATGAGTGGAGACCATGCTTTAGAGCATTGGCTTGTGCATGGAGGCATGAAGAGAAATTAGCTTAAGCTAATTTTTGAGTAGAAAAAAAAAAGCTTGATATTTGAGTAGATTGTCTTAATGCCCCCAATCTTCATTCCTCCCTATATTTCTACCCTCTTCCATGTGACTTTGTAGCTCTTCTGTGTAAAGAGATGAATGTCTTCTCCAACCCACTGTTTCTTTTTCTTTTTTGATCTTGTGGGATTTTCCCCGACCAAGAATGGAATGCATCCTGCATTGGAGTCTTAACCACTGGACTGCCAGGGAAGCCTCTTCAATCTACTGGTTCTGACCCTGACATCTGCTTTGTTCAATAGGATGTTAGGAGAGGCTTGAAAATCTGCTTGTATCGTTGGACCTTGGCCTCTTGCATCTTTCTCTATCTATGAGAAGTGCATCCCTGGGCTGGTCCTCTGGTCCCAGGGGGATGAGAGATACATTGGTCAAAACTGCCGCCAAGGAAGCCTGCCCAGCCCAGCCCAGCCTAGAACAGAGCTGTCCAGTTGACCCAGAGATATAGGAACAAACCCAGCCAAGTTCAGCAAGTTTGCCTAATGAGACTTCACATAAACTGCAGATGCCGGAGCTGAAGTAGGAAGTGCTTGCTGCTTTAAGACTCTGAATTTTGAGGTGTTTTGCCCCCCTAGCAATTGCAATGAGGCCATGCCTCCAAGGCTATTATGATGATTACATCAGCAACTAGAAACAAAAACACTTTGCAAACTTAAAATTGTAGGGGATGAGTATAAGGGAGTAGACTGTTGAGCCCTGGATCTAGGACCTGAAGATCTGAGTCCACCCAGATCATAGGGTCCATCCAGGCCCTCAATTCACTCTGTAAACTTGGGCAGATAATTTAAATTTTCTGGGTATGTATATGTATAACTGATTCACTTTGCTGAACACTTGAAATTAACACAACATTGTAAATCAACGACACTAAAAACAAAAAACAAAACAAAAAAAACCCCAAAATAAAAAGGTAAAATTTCTAGGTCTTATCATCAAACTACAGAGCTGGCTTGCAGACTCAAACTATGAGAATTTGAGGTAACATCAGAAAATTAATATGGGTCCCAGAACCTTATTGGTGAAGAGTTAAGAAAGGGATAGGGAAGATGGGACAGAGTCAGAAGGTATTTTCCTCAGGTGTAAATATGTGGCATTAGTGGTAAAGAACCTGACTGCCAATGCAGGAGACATAAGAGACTCAGGTTTGATCCCTGAGTTGGGACGATCCCTGGAGGAGGGCATGGCAACCCACTCTAGTATTCTTGCTTGAAGAATTCCATGGACAGAGGAGCCTGGCAGGTTACAGCCGGTAGGATCGCACAGAGTCCGACACGACTGAAGTGACTTCACATCCTTGCATCATATTATACTCAAAGGAAAGGGTCAGATCCATTGAGTATTGGCTGATTTTAAACAACAAGTTTGATTTAAGGCTAAGACAAGAGAGTTGGGGCCCAGATATAAAATCAAGTCTCATTTCTCTAAAGAAAAAGATGCTGTCTTAAAAGTGTGAGATACATGAATAAGTAAGGGAAGCAAATGACTGTGAAAATTCTTATAGAAGGTGCCTTCCTGACAGCTCTTCACTTGAAATAAAGCAAAGCTGCGGACAATTATGAAGTCTTTGGTCAGACAGAAAGAAATATACACACACAAAAAAAAGAAAGAAAGAAATATACAAAAAAGATAGAAAGGTAATAGTCAGATATACCTGTGTGAGCTCCTACCTTCACTACCTTTAACTTTTCTTGGTCATTTGTTACATGACCTTGGACAGGTCACTTATCCTAAGTGTAAGTGGAAGTATGCTTCATTCATCCACTACATATTGAATAGACATCCCAGGAAGTGCTCTGGACCCAGGGAATGAAACCATGAGTAAGACATGTTCCCTGAGCTGTCTATCCTTACATTGTCATTCATGTCAAAACATGTAATACTAGATTCTTTTTCAGAGGGGAAAATTATAGCTCAGAGAAATTAAGTGGCTTGTCCAAGATCATCCACCTTAGAAAGATGAAAACTTACTCATTTGATCCTGAAAGCTATGTTGATTTTACTGAATTATGCTGAATCTTCTTGTTGTTTGATTTAATTTACAAAAATTTAATTTTTACCTATTGTTTTCAGAGGACATCCATGTATGTAAAGTAAAACAGAGTTGGGAGCTTGGGTTTTTTAAAATAATTTTGTTTATTTATTTATTTTTGGTTGTGCTGGGTCTTTGTTGCTGCGTGGGCTTTCTCTAATTGCAGAGAGCTGGGGTTACTCATTGTTGCAGTGCATAGGCTTCTCATTGCAGTGGTTTCTCTTCTTTCAGAACCTGTGCTTCAGGGCAGCTCATGGGCTCAGTCGTTGTAGCTCCCGGGCTTTAGCTCATAGGCTCAGTAGTTGTGGCATGTGGGCTTAACTGCTTCGTGGCATGTAGGATATTCTGGGACCAGGGATCAAACCCGTGTCTCCTGCATTGGCAGGCAGATTTTTACCACTGAACCACCAGGGAAGCCCAGTGCTTGGGTTTTATTGATTTTCTGTGGAGAAGCTGTGTGATTTACAAGACAAAGGCTCAAGTTCTCAATTTCTGAAACTATGGAAGTAGGTCTCTCTGTTGAATAGGAAAAGAGCTTAACTGTACAGAAATAATGGAATGGCTTGATCAGTATGGATCTTCTGCTCAGTGGAATTTTTAAAAAACATTAAATACAATGACTATCTCTCCAACTTTATAGGTGGGAGTGTAGATTGTTATAACTCCTTGAGGAGGGAAGTTTGAAAATATATTTCAAAACTACAAATGAACACACATTGGTTTTTTGTTTTTTTTTTTTAATTTATTTTATTAGTTGGAGGCCAATTACTTCACAACATTTCAGTGGGTTTTGTCATACATTGACACGAATCAGCCATAGAGTTACACGTATTCCCCATCCCGATCCCCCCTCTCACCTCCCTCTCCACCCGACTCCTCTGGGTCCTCCCAGTGCACCTGGCCTGAGCACTCGTCTCATGCATCTCACCTGGGCTAGTGATCTGTTTCACCATAGATAATATACATGCTGTTCTTTTGAAACATCCCACCCTCACCTTCTCCCACAGAGTTCAAAAGTCTGTTCTGTACTTCTGTGTCTCTTTTTCTGTTTTGCATATAGGGTTATCATTACCATCTTTCTAAATTCCATATATATGTGTTAGTATGCTGTAATGTTCTTTATCTTTCTGGCTTACTTCACTCTGTATAATGGGCTCCAGTTTCATCCATCTCATTAGAACTGATTCAAATGAATTCTTTTTAACGGCTGAGTAATATTCCATGGTGTATATGTACCACAGCTTCCTTATCCATTCATCTGCTGATGGGCATCTAGGTTGCTTCCACGTCCTGGCTATTATAAACAGTGCTGCAATGAACATTGGGGTGCACGTGTCTCCTTCAGATCTGGTTTCCTCGGTGTGTATGCCCAGAGTGGTATTGCTGGGTCATATGGCAGTTATATTTCCAGTTTTTAAAGAAATCTCCACACTGTTTTCCATAGTGGCTGTACTAGTTTGCATTCCCACCAACAGTGTAAGAGGGTTCCCTTTTCTCCACAGCCTCTCCAGCATTAATTGCTTGTAGACTTTTGGATAGCAGCCATCCTGACTGGCGTGTAATGGTACCTCATCATGGTTTTGATTTGCATTTCTCTAATAATGAGTGATGTTGAGCATCTTTTCATGTGTTTGTTAGCCATCTGTACGTCTTCTTTGGAGAAATGTCTGTTTAGTTCTTTGGCCCATTTTTTTTTTTAAATTTTATTTTATTAGTTGGAGGCCAATTACTTCACAACATTTCAGTGGGTTTTGTCATACATTGACACGAATCAGCCATAGAGTTACACGTATTCCCCATTCTGATCCCCCTTCCCCCCTCCCTCTCCACCCGACTCCTCTGGGTCCTCCCAGTGCACCAGGCCTGAGCACTCGTCTCATGCATCTCACCTGGGCTAGTGATCTGTTTCACCATAGATAATATACATGCTGTTCTTTTGAAACATCCCACCCTCACCTTCTCCCACAGAGTTCAAAAGTCTGTTCTGTACTTCTGTGTCTCTTTTTCTGTTTTGCATATAGGGTTATCATTACCATCTTTCTAAATTCCACATATATGTGTTAGTATGCTGTAATGTTCTTTATCTTTCTGGCTTACTTCACTCTGTATAATGGGCTCCAGTTTCATCCATCTCATTAGAACTGATTCAAATGAATTCTTTTTAATGGCTGAGTAATATTCCATGGTGTATATGTACCACAGCTTCCTTATCCATTCATCTGCTGATGGGCATCTAGGCTGCTTCCATGTCCTGGCTATTATAAACAGTGCAGCGATGAACATTGGGGTGCACGTGTCTCTTTCAGATCTGGATTCCTCAGTGTATATGCCCAGAAGTGGTATTGCTGGGTCATATGGCAGTTCTATTTCCAGTTTTTAAAGAAATCTCCACACTGTTTTCCATAGTGGCTGTACTAGTTTGCATTCCCACCAACAGTGTAAGAGGGTTCCCTTTTCTCCACAGCCTCTCCAGCATTAATTGCTTGTAGACTTTTGGATAGCAGCCATCCTGACTGGCGTGTAATGGTACCTCATCATGGTTTTGATTTGCATTTCTCTAATAATGAGTGATGTTGAACATCTTTTCATGTGTTTGTTAGCCATCTATACGTCTTCTTTGGAGAAATGTCTGTTTAGTTCTTTGGCCAGTTTTTTGATTGGGTCATTTATTTTTCTGGAATTGAGCTGCAGGAGTTGCTTGTATATTTTTGAGATTAATCCTTTGTCTGTTTCTTCATTTGCTATTATTTTCTCCCAATCTGAGGGCTGTCTTTTCACCTTACTTATAGTTTCCCTTGTAGTGCAGAAGCTTTTAAGTTTCATTAGGTCCCATTTGTTTAGTTTTGCTTTTATTTCCAATATTCAGGGAGGTGGGTCATAGAGGACCCCGCTGAGATTTATGTCGGAGACTGTTTTGCCTATGTTCTCCTCTAGGAGTTTTATAGTTTCTGGTCTTACATTTAGATCTTTAATCCATTTTGAGTTGATTTTTGTGTATGGTGTTAGAAAGTGTTCTAGTTTCATTCTTTTACAAGTGGTTGACCAGTTTTCCCAGCACCACTTGTTAAAGAGGTTGTCTTTTTTCCATTGTATATCCTTGCCTCCTTTGTCAAAGATAAGGTGTCCATAGGTTCGTGGATTTATCTCTGGGCTTTCTATTCTGTTCCATTGATCTATATTTCTGTCTTTGTGCCAGTACCATACTGTCTTGATGACTGTGGCTTTGTAGTAGAGTCTGAAGTCAGGGAGGGTGATTCCTCCAGTTCCATTCTTCTTTCTCAAGATTACTTTGGCTCTTCGAGGTTTTTTGTATTTCCATACAAATTGTGAAATTATTTGTTCTAGTTCTGTGAAAAATACCGTTGGTAGCTTGATAGGGATTGCATTGAATCTATAGATTGCTTTGGGTAGAATAGCCATTTTGACAATATTGATTCTTCCAATCCATGAACACGGTATGTTTCTCCATCTGTTTGTGTCCTCTTTGATTTCTTTCATCAGTGTTTTATAGTTTTCTATGTACAGGTCTTTTGTTTCTTTAGGTAGATATACTCCTAAGTATTTTATTCTTTTTGTTGCAATGGTGAATGGTATTGTTTCCTTAATTTCTCTTTCTGTTGTTTCATTGTTAGTATATAGGAATGCAAGGGATTTCTGTGTGTTAATTTTATATCGTGCAACTTTACTATATTCATTGATTAGCTCTAGTAATTTTCTGGAAGAGACTTTAGGGTTTTCTATGTAGAGGATCATGTCATCTGCAAACAGCGAGAGTTTCACTTCTTCTTTTCCTATCTGGATTCCTTTTACTTCTTTTTCTGCTCTGATTGCTGTGGCCAACACTTCCAAGACTATGTTGAATAGTAGTGGTGAGAGTGGGCACCCTTGTCTTGTTCCTGATTTCAGGGGAAATGCTTTCAATTTTTCACCATTGAGGGTAATGCTTGCTGTGGGTTTGTCATATATAGTTTTTATTATATTGAGGTATGTTCCCTCTATTCCTGCTTTCTGGAGAGTTTTAATCATAAATGAGTGTTGAATTTTGTCAAAGGCTTTCTCTGCATCTATTGAGATAATCATATGGTTTTTATCTTTCAGTTTGTTAATGTGGTGTATTACATTGATTGACTTGCGGATATTAAAGAATCCTTGCATTCCTGGGATAAAGCCCACTTGGTCATGGTGTATTATTTTTTTAATATGTTGTTGGATTCTGTTTGCTAGAATTTTGTCAAGGATTTTTGCATCTATGTTCATCAGTGATATTGGCCTGTAGTTTTCTTTTTTTGTGGCATCTTTGTCTGGTTTTAGAATTAGGGTGATGGTGGCCTCATAGAATGAGTTTGGAAGTTTACCTTCTTCTGCAATTTTCTGGAAGAGTTTGAGTAAGATAGGTGTTAGCTCTTCTCTAAATTTTTGGTAGAATTCAGCTGTGAAGCCATCTGGTCCTGGGCTTTTGTTTCCTGGAAGATTTTTGATTACAGTTTCGATTTCCTTGCTTGTGATGGTTCTGTTAAGACCATAGCAAAAATCAACAAAGCTAAAAGCTGGTTTTTTGAAAAAATAAACAAAATTGACAAACCACTAGCAAGACTCATTAAGAAACAAAGGGAGAAGAACCAAATTAACAAAATAAGAAATGAAAAGGGTGAGATCACAACAGACAACACTGAAATCCAAAGGATCATAAGAGACTCCTACCAGCAGCTCTATGCCAATGAAATGGACAACTTGGGTGAAATGGACAAATTCTTAGAAAAGTATAACTTTCCAAAACTGAACCAGGAAGAAATAGAAGATCTTAAGAGCTATTTTATATATCTATATATCTGAATCATTTTGATGTACACCTGAAATTGACATTGTAAATCAACTACAGTTAAAAAAAAAAAGTGAAAATCTTAAGAACTATTTTAAGATCCCAGTAGCTCACTTTGAATAAAGTTTAAATCTTGACTTTGAATTAACATCCAGCGCTCATCTTGGGCTTTCACCACCCCCACAAAAACAGCATTTGAATGGAGTTGTTATGAGAAGAGAAAGTACTTTCTGCATTGTTTATTGAGATAGAGATAATTTTATACATCAGGAACTGGTGTACTTAAATTATATGACAGATGACCATAAAAACTAGGGGTCTTGTCCACAACACAGTTTCTTTTTTTATTATTATTACAGTTATTGACATTTTAAAAAATGATGTAAACAAAACTATGGATAACTTATGCCCAAACAAAAGGCGTTAAAATCCAGAAAACAGAAACAATGCATATATAAATTACAGTAGATATTACAAATAGCTCAGCACAGAGTGACAGAGTAATAGCCCAAGCTCCAAATTTTAGACAGTTCTGTATAGCATGAACAGAAATAAGGGAAGATGACATTTATCTGTCCCAGGAGCGTTAAGAACAAGTTGTGCAAAGACTTCCGCACCCTACGTTCGATACTCTTCATTTGCAACCTACACATTTCCTCTCCTTTTACTGTTCTCTACAGACAGATTTTTTTTTTTTCCTCCTTGAATGTTCTAGGATAGGCTATTCACAATAGGATCCTGAGAGGTGACCGAAATCAGAACCTAAGCCTCTGGTGGTGAAAGCCTAATGTTTGGTTGACTGCCCACGCCATGTAGAAATGTCTTCACCACAATCCATCCAAGAGGCCTCTCACTTCCCTCTTGGAAGACAGGTGGCAAAATAAAAGAAACCCTTTATACACTAAAGGAAAAGAAAACCCTTGTGTGTGTGTAATTTTTTTCACCTGAAAAAGGCTAAGTTTACTGACTTTACAGATTCGAATCTGAATAACCAGTCTAATTTCTCTACCCATTGGCCTTGGTGACATCATGACATTCCCCTGAGTTTGGTTCATGAAAAGCAAGCAAGCAAACAAAAGGAGTAATTTGAGAAACAGCATAAAACAGATTCAAAACATTATGTGGTAGTCTCTTTTGTGATTCCTGGTTAAATGTCAATGGCACCAAGGAGTGTTTCCACTAGTCTGCTCTGACAGTGTTTTTCCAGCAGGAACCCTTGTACTCATGAGATTAAGGCACCAGGTTAAATGAAGGTGAAAGGTCTGACATGTGCATGGAATATGTGGGCTCCAAGAGTGCCTGTGTTGAGAGCAGCCAGCAGGGAAGAAGCAAAGGTGATCCATATTGAGGCAAAGGACCCTGCAGGCTTCAAGTGGGTCTGCTAGGCTAGACTAGAAGCACGAGGCAGTACTGTAAGGCACTCCTACGGGGAAAAAGACATGAATACGATGGTCAATGTGAGGAGCCACAAGCCCCAGAGGTCCATCAGTCAGTTTACCAGGCCTGAATCTGGGCTCAGGACTGCGGCAAGGAAGGTCAAGGGAAGGGAAGAGAGGCTGGTCTGCAGCTCAGCGGCCTAGGAGGGTATCTTACTGTGCAAAGAGTTGCCATAAGCGCCTGAATCTTCTACCTGGGTAACAAGTGACTTCATTGCAGGCCGTCCTAACAAGATGGCATCTCTCTCTACAGGGAAAATCGAAACAAATCAGCAGCTGTCTTTTCACTCGGGGTAAACAGTGCCTTCCATCACCTTGGAGGCCCCTGCACGAGGAAAGGGCTCTATCGCATGATCCCTCGGAGCCCATTTAAAATAAAAGCCCTGACGGCTGTGGGTGTGCTTGAGACGGTGTTCCACACTTTCTTCTGACTTCTGTCAAGGACTTCTGACAGTAACTTGGGGTACTGGTACTTCACTGTTGAAACACTGTCCCCCATGATAGAAATCACATTTGTCTGTTTAGATGAGCTGAGCAGGGCTTGTTCACCTGTCACGGGGTTCAAGTAGTGAAGTAGGGCAGTGAGTTCTACTAGATTGAGGATTGGAAGAACGGTGCAGAGGACACAACACTTGGAGCTGTCCTTAATGCCCAGGTGTTGGCAAGGACCAGGGAAAAGAAAACAGAGAGTGGTTCCAACGACTCAGTTCAGGCCAACGAGGGCACGTTCACTTCTTTCAGTTTTGCCCCAACTCTCTACTTTTCTCACGTTATCTTAGAGGAAGAAAAGTAGTGAGGCAGGAAATTCAAGCAATAAGGAGGCGGAGGAAACTGCACTTGCCTTTCTTTACCGGGAGAAGTACAAAAATAAAAAGGAAAATCACCTTGTGTTGACTCCAGGCAGTATTAGAATTAGGACCTGAAGATTTCCTTCACAGTCTAGTTACTTCAGTCAAGAACAGCCGGTCAGTGGAGGTGAGGAACACTGCCCCCAAAGAGCAACAGCAGCATTGGTGTAACCCTAAATTAGGAGCCGAGTGGATCCTGGCTTCCTCAGATCACACCTCTCTTTGCAGAAAGTGCTCAGTGCAGCTTCACCCAAGTCCTACCCTGACACAGTGATTTATGTGTGGCCCTTTCTGGCTCGTGGGTAGAGACAAAGCCACAGGTCTGGAAGTCATGCCTTTTCGAGAAGGCATGGGAAGAAACCATCCAGTGTCGGTGTGCAGGGCGTACAGACGCAGAGACTAAAACAGGCCTGACCCTGTGCAAGGGGACTCACTCCAGCCTAGCAGAGGTGACCGACAGCAGCCACACCGCTGTGAACAGCAGCCGGAAGGAAGGAAGCCAGGCACAGTCCCTCAGCGGGGGTCCAAAGGACACTGCTGGGTTGGCTGGAAACCACAAATCCCAAGTCCTCGCGATATTCCCTTCTTGGTGGAGGCCTAGTCTGGAAGAATCCAAAAGTGATTGCCTTCTCAGCTCATCAAATATTAAAGCTCCTGGAGAGACTACTCTTAAGCACAATGATCATGAAGACAACCATAATACAGGCCCCTGAAAAGGTAATGAGGAAAAGGGGATGACGGGAGTTTTTTATGTGGTTTTCACATACAGAGCTTTCAACTTGGAGAAAGAGCCGCCCTGGAAAGAACACGACTCCCATCCCAGTTGACTGCTTTTTAAGCACTTTGCGGTCTTCCTGCTGTGGTGCAAACTGAGGTCTATTTTGGGAACTGGCTTTTATACTGCAGGGTGAGATGCCAGCATTTCACCAGGCTTGTACTGTCCCACAGTTGAGTTTCTGGCACGGTGAGGAGGGGTTTCCTCTAGTGATACACCAGGGGAAAGGGGACTTTCAAGAGAAAAGAAGTTCCCCAGAGTCGGCTGCCAGCTCTAGGAGATTAATGGGCCATTTTCTCCTGGGCTTTATGTACGAGATATTTAATATGGGATGAAAAATGGACCACGAGGGAGAGCAGGTATTAGCTTAGGTCTTAAGGAGGTGGTAATCCACAGATCTGCTTTCGTTTCGACAGTTTCTAAGCAGTGGAACAATTACCTACAGTGCACCAAGTAATTTGTTAGGGTTGAAAACAGTAAGGGCGTTCAGGTGTGTGCTAAGGCATCCTGGGTTGAAAACAGCAATTTTGAATTTTCGTGGCAGGCCCAACTGCTAAGCCGGCTCTGCCCTGTCCATTCAGGTTTGGGGGTTGGTGGCTGAGTGTGTCATGCAGGCCTGCGGCTGGCACCAGCCAGGCTGTCGGGGCTTCACAAAGAGGAGGGAAACCGACTGCTGGGGTATGCTTCCAGCTCTGGTAGCTGATGGTGAGAGCACATTTACTATTTTTTTTTTTTTCCCTTTTGAAAACAAGTAACATACGATGTGGGTGGAAAGGTCTCCTTAGAAGTTCACAGGGACTGCCACGATTCTGCCGGGCCTCGAAACAACCTTGGTAAAAGCCAAGGCCTTGGGAGCACAGACCCAGAGTGTCACGCTGACTCTCAGTGGGTCTGACCCTGGGGCCTGTGAGACAGGACAGGAAATTCTGTATATGCAGCCAACATGCTGGAAGGGGGGAAGTGGCCCTGTCCTCCTGGTCTCCAACTGCAGTGTGCTGGGGATGGCCCTGCTGACAGTCGGAGTCACAGATGCATTAATTACAGCAAAGGCAGAGGTAAGCTACAGGGACAGGGAGCTGGGGGCGGAGGGAGAAGGCTCTTTGCCATTGGAGCACATCTGTTTTATAATAAGCAAGTCTGTAATTCTCTTGTGAAAGATCACGTTTTGCTATCTTCTCTGAGGCTGGAATATACAAATACTGTGTTTCACGAAGGGGAAGAGTAAAGGGGAGATGACCAAATTTGTTTGCCCGTTGGCCAAGCGCTTGTTTGAGATCTTCCACCCTTTTCTTTTGTGTGTAACAGTTTCTATAGAGTGGGGTGGGGCGGGGAGAGGGAGTCAACTTGTTTTTCTAAGAGTAAAAGGCACCATAAGGCGTCTCATGAATGGGGCCCTGGCCTTTTAATAAGTTTTCATGCCTTGGCTACAGCTACTGTATAATCAGAGGATAAATGCATGAGTGGTGCTGAGCTATTAACATTGAAATGTGTGGTCTGGGGCCAAAGGAATGGGTGTGGGTTGAGAGGTGAAGTGCTTGTACCCAACAGTCTGCACAGAAGTGAGTCTGAAATGACACATCTCCAAATGGACAGAAGCATCGTGAGCTAGGATCAGAGGGAGCCAGGTGTGGGGAAAGGAGCAGTGGGGTTAACTGTGCCCATGGGCTGTGCAAACACTGGTTCTCTAGGTCCTGCTAGGAGTGTAGCTACTAAACCATGGAGGCTTTGAAGGCATCTGCTCAGAGGAAAGGTAAGAATCTTCTCATGTAACCTACTGAGAATTGCTTAAATATAAGCTTAGTTTTTGGTTCTGGAAAGAGTTAAGGTGGAAGGAATGGGAGCCATGCTTTCCGGTGCCAAGCTATCTGCCATCTTAGTCACGAAAAGGATGATGCAGAGGAAGAATATCACCCGGCCAAGTGCCTAAGCAACTCATTCTCACTTTTATTCCCTATTAGCTTAGCACTTTGCACCTCACTTCATGGTGGCTATGATGCATGTGTGTATATATATATATATATTTAAATAATATTAGATTTAATGCCTTAATTATATTTGTCAGTTTGGTATTTTGTTCATAGTCTAAAGTTGGTACTGTGAAATTCCAAGGTGCTCTGATTTTTCAAAACAATTAAGAAAGCATGAAAGCAGGCGTGGTTACATTGACAAATGAAAGGTCAGAGTGAAAGGGCAATGAAGAACAATAAAAATAAATAAAGTGTAATGAATAGGTGGAAACTACCCACACAGGATTCTGTGAAAAGAAAACTGCAGATCCTCTCTTGGAATGTGTGTACTCTACACCCGACCTCCTGGTCTACAAACTGATGTATTTAACAATCCTAAGCAATTTCCTCCAGTCAGTGCCATTAAAAAAAAAAAAAATCATCCTGTCACCCATGGAACTCCTAAAAGACTACTCTTCAGAGCCATGTTTCAGCCTGGCAAATACGGTCACGTCTCTGGGCGGGTGTTGGGATTCGTACCATGAAACAGACGGACAACATGTAGGTTACTGTGGTCTCTTGTCAGGAAAATTGCGTTCTGAGATTAACTTCAGAACAATTTATCTTGCTCCCCTGATAAATTAGGGACACACACTTTCTGTCAGAGGGAGCTCATGCTCCTGATTTCCGAGCTGTTTAATTCAGCTTAGGGATCCCAGCCTTTGTGAAGACACGGAGGTGAGAGCCGGGACATGGACTCCTGGAAGGATCCAGGAGTCACTGCTGTTTTGAAGCTTTTCTTATGAAACTTGATGATGGGTGCTTGCCTCAGTTATCTCATCCTCTGTGAAGGCTAAAAATAAACAGCACAAAAATAACCTAAAGCACTCTCCTAGAGAAAATGCTTTCTCCTATGTCCTCGGTAATAAATGGCTCCTGAGAGCCCCACAATGCCTGAACTATAAATCCTTGTGTGTAAACCACGTTTGGCTTGGGGGCAAAGCAGCTGAAATTCATGACTAAGTGTAATCCCGCTATTGGTAACTTCGTGAGCCACAAAACTCCATGGACCTTTAAGACAACGACTTAAACTGAACAGGACGTATAGGTATGTGTGCATGTACATTTATAAATATATATATCTAGCTGAGGATGAGATGTTAACTTCTCCTGGAGGGGTCTAACTGTCTAGATTGGAAGCCACTGGGGCTGATGGATTGTTGAGAGGTCACCACCCGGCCTCGGACTCCTGCTGAGTTAGGTGTTCTGGTAGGACAGCTCAAACATGTTGCAAGCCTCCTCCAGGCTCTCGTCCATGTTCAGCCTCCGCCAGAAAGACTTCTGCTTCATCTGCAGCTCTCGGCGTACACATCGTGGGCAGGGGACAGACTTCTCTTTGCATTCAGCGTGGAAAACAGCTCCACAGCTTTCACACCTGCAGGAGCCAACAACGGAGATGATGAATAAGGTTGAAGTGAGCAGGGCAGGAGGCTGGAAGTCCAGACCTTTGCAGAGCTCAGGTCACAGCCTTTTTATTTCTGACCCCTCGAAGAGACGTGACTCATAGAAGTGGGTTCTTTCCTTTTCCAAAAGACTCAAGGTTGAATTTCATTTGAAAAACATGTATTTTTCTGTTTTTGTTTGTTTGTTATATTCTGATTAGAACTAGTTGGGGACAGGCTTATGTTTTCTGGGTGGAGGGGATTCAGCAGTCAGTTAGCAATTTTATGATCATGATTATGATACACAGCTCTAGAAGCTCCATGTGTTAGCTTGACTGAGAAAGAGGTGGGGGTAGTGACTCTAGGGTAAAGTGACAGAAAATAAGAGTGGAGTGCCCTGCCGACTGAAAACACTTATAACATCAGCGACAACCCCTGTGTCTCAGCTGTGAAAATGTGACTTCACTTCCCCTCACAAGAGCCAAGTGGTTCCCTGTTACTCCCTACCTTGATTTGACAATTGGCATATTTTCAGTTTCTGAATAATAGACTGTGGTCTGTGGCTCTTTTGAGTTTTGTTTTTTTTAAATTAGAAAAAAGCTCCATGTACTCCAAATCATCTCGAGATGAGAGCTGATTCCCTGGCTTCAAATCAAGAGGAATGCCAACTTTCCACAAGCACTTGAAGAGGAGGCTTCTGTCAGCTATAGGTATGTGAGTGGGATCCTGAATTTGCTGCTCAAGTGGAATGGACACCGAGATGCCCTGACTCGAAATAATGCTGGATTGTCCTGCAGTGACTTGAATCCAGGCTCGTCGTTCATCTCACAAGATGAAGGGATGTCTGAATCCCCTTTGGAGACCAAAGAGAAAACCTTAGTTTCCCGCCTCATCTGGACAGGAGGCCTCACATCCCTTTGATAACTCGAGAGGCACGAGGAGTTCAATGCTTCAAAAGGAGACGATGCCTGATTCCTCTTGAAAATTGATAAGAATCCCAATATCGCTGTGACAACTGGAAAGGGACCCTGGGTGTCCCCCTCACACCTAGAGGCATTCCTTTGGCCCTGACAAGACTCGAGGAGAATCCCTAGGTGTCCCTCGCAACTAGACAGGAGTCCTGACTTCCTTGAACAAACACGAGTATTGAAGGTCCTCCCCCACCATAACTCGAGAATATACCCAGGTTCCCGCCGCAACACGAGGAAAACCATGAGACTTACCCCTCGCCATGAGATGACGCCCGATTCCCTGGCATTGCGTGCAGGGCAACTCGGTGTTCCACATCAAACAAGAAAGGAGCCTTGTTTTCCTTGATGGAACTCCAGAGAGTCCCCAAGAACACTGTCACAAGTCTAGAGGAACCCTGAGGTCACCGCAGTAGCACGAAAACGTTCCGTGTACCCAAATCAACTCTAGATGAGGCCCGATTCTCCTGCAGTGGCTCCAGAGCCATCCTGTATTCCCCATCAAACATGACAAGTGGCTTGACTTCCTTTAGGCAACTCCAGAGATTCCCCGAGAACACCGACCCAAGTCTAGAGGAACACCAAGTTCAGCACAGCAACTAGAGGAAAGCTCCGTGTACCGCAAGTCATCTCGAGATGAGAGCTGATTCCCTGGCATTGATTCAAGAGGAATGTCAACTTTCCACGAACACCACAAGAGGAGGCTTCTCTCAGCTATAGGTATATGAGAGGGACCCTGAGTTTGCTGCCTCAAGTGGAATGGACACCGAGATGCCCTGACTCAAAATAAGGCCGGATTTCCTTGCAGTGACTTGAATGCAGGCTCGTCTTTCATTTCACAAGTTGAAGGGATATCTGAATCCCCTGTGGAGACCCTAGAGAAGCCCTAGTTCCCGACTCTTCTCAACAGGAGGCCTCACATCCCTTTGACAAGTCAAGACGAACGTGGAGTTCAATGCTTCAAAAGGAAATGATGCCTGTCTTCACTTGAAAATTGATAGGAATCCCAACATCCCTGTGGCAAGTGGAAAGGGACCCTGGGTCTCACGCCTCACGTCGAGAGGCATCCCTATTGCCCTGCCAAGCCTCGAGGAGAATCCTGAAGTGTCCCTTGCAACTAGACAGGAGTCCTGATGTCGCTGAAAAAACACGAGTTATGAAGGGCCATCCCCGTCGTAACTCGAGAATATACCCCAGGTTTCCACTGCAACACGAGAAAAACCATGAAACTTCCCCCTCGTCGCGAGATGAGGCCCGTTTCCCCTGCACTGCATGCAGAGCAATTCCATTTTCCACATTATACATGAGAGGAGCCTTGACTTCCTTGATGGAACTCCAGAGAGTCACCAAGAACACTGTCACAAGTCTAGAGGGACCCAGAGGACACCGTTACAGCTCGAAAGAGCTCTGTGTACCCCGAATCAACTCGAGATGAGGCCCAATTCTCCTGCGTTGTGTCCAGAGCCATCCCGCGTTAACCATCAAACATGATAAGGGGCTTGATTTCCTTTAGGAAACTCCAGAGATTCCCCGAGAACACCGTCCCAAGTCTAGAGGAACACCAAGTTCAGCACAGCAACTCGAGAAAAGCTCCAGATAACAAAAATCATCTCGAGATGAGAGCTGATTACCCGGCTTCGATTCAAGAGAAATGCCAACTTTCCACAAGCACCACAAGAGGAGACGTCTCTCAGCTACAAGTATGTGAGAGGGACCACGACTTTACTGTCTCAATTGGAATGGACACCGAGATGCCCTGGCTCAGAATAAGGCCGGATTTCCCTGCAGTGACTTGAATGCACGTTTGTATTTCATCTCACAAGTTGAAGGGATGTCTGAATTCCCGGTGGAGACCCGAGAGACAGCCCTAGTTCCCTGACTCATCTCGACAGGAGGCCTCACATCCATTTGAAAACTCGAGAGGAACGCGGAGTTCATTGCTTCAAAAGGAGACGATTTCTGACTCATCTTGAAAATTGATAGGAGTTCCAGTATCCCTGTGGCAACTGGAAAGTGACCCTGGGTCTACCACCTCACCTCGAGAGGTGTCCCTATTGCTCTGTGAAGTCTCACGGAGAGTGTGGGGTGTCCTTCGCAACTAGAGAGGAGTCCTGACGTTGCTGAACAAACACGAGTTTTGAAGGGCCATCCCCATTGTAACTCGAGAATATACCCCAGGTTTCCACCAAAACTCGAGAAAAAGCATGAGAATTCCCCCTCGCTGCGAGACGAGGCCCGATTCCCCTGCATTGTGTGCAGAGCAATTGCGTGTTCCACATCAAACATGATAGGAGGCTTGACTTCCTTGATGGAACTCCAGAGAGTCCCCAAGAACACTGTCACAAATCTAGAGGGACCCTTATTTCACCGCTGCAGTACGAAAGAACTCCGTGTATCCCAAAGCAACTCGAGATGAGGCCCCATTCCCCTCCATTGGCTCCAGAGCCATCCCGCGCTCCCCATCAAACACGACAAGTAGCTTCACTTCCTTTAGGCAGCTCCAGAGATTCCCCGAGAACACCATCCCAAGTCTAGAGGAACACCAATTTCAGCACAGCAACTCAAGAAAACCTCCGTGTACCACGAATCATCTCGAGATGAGAGCTGATTCCCTGGCTTCGACTCAAGAGGAATGTCAACTTTCCACAAGCACCTCAAGGGGTCTCTCAGCTATAGGTATGTGAGCGGGACCCAGAGGATGCTGCCTCAAGTGGAATGGACACCGAGATGCCCTGACTCAAAATAAGGCCAAATTTCCCTGCACTGACTTGAATGCAGGCTTGTCTTTCATCTCACAAGATGACGGGAAGTATGAATCCCCTGTTGATATGTTGGAGAAAGGCGTCGTTCCCCACCTCATCTCGACAGGAGGCCTCAGATCCCTTTGACAACTCAAGAGGAACACGGAGTTCAATGCTTCAAAAGGAGACAATGCCTGACTCCTCTTGATAATTGATAGGAATCTCAATATCCCTGTGGAAACTGGACAGGGACACTGGGTCTCCTGCCTCACCTCGAGAGGCGTCCCTATTGCCCTGCCAAGCTTCGAGGAGAATCCTGAGGTGTCCTTCGCAACTAGACAAGAGTCCTGACATTGCTGAACAAACAAGGGTTTTGAAGGTCGTTCCCCATCAAAACTCGAGAATATACCCCAGGTTCCCGCCGCAACTCGAGAAAACCTATTAGACTTCCCCCTCACCACGAGATGAGGCCCAATTCCTCTGCATTGCGTGCAGAGCAATTCCGTGTTCCACATCAAACACGATAGGAGCCTTGACTTCCTTGATGGAACTCCAAAGAGCCCCCAAGAACACTGTCACAAGTCTAGAGGGACCCTGAGGTCACCGCAGTAGCACGAAATAGCTCCGTGTGCCCCATATCAACTCGAGATGAGGCCCGATTCCCCTGTATTGGCTCCAGAGCCTTCCGGTGTTCGCCATCAAACACAAGTGGCTTGACTTCCTTTAGGCAACTCCAGAGATTCCCCGAGAACACGGTCCCAAGTCTAGAAGAACACAAGTTCAGCACAGCAACTCGAGATAAGCTCCATGTATACCACATCTTCTCGAGATGAGAGAAGATTCCCTAGCTTCCACTCAAGGGGATTGCCAACTTTCCACAAGCACCTCAAAAGGAGGCTTTTCTCAGCTATAGGTATGTGAGAGGGACCCTGAGTTTGCTGCCTCAAGTGGGATGGACACCGAGATGCCCTGACTCGAAATAAGGCCGGATTTTCCTGCAGTCAATTGAATGCAGGCTCGTCATTCATCTCACAAGATGAAGGGATCTCTGAATGCCCTGTGGATACCCTAGAGAAAGCCCTAGTTTCCTGCCTCATCTATACAGGAGTCCTCACATCCCTTTGACAACTCGAAAGGAATGCAGAGCTCGATGCTTCAAAAAGAGAGGATGCCTAAGTCCTCTTGAAAATTGATAGGAATCCCAATATCCCTGTGGTAACTAGAAAGGGACTCAGGGTCTCCTGCCTCACCTCAAGAGGCGTCGCTGTTGCCCTGCCAAGCCTGGAGGAGAATCCGAGTTGTGACTCACAACTAGACAGGAGTTCTGACGTCGCAGAATAAACATGCGCTTTGAAGGGCCTTCTCCGTCGTAACTCGAGAATATACCCCAGGTTCCCAACACAACTCGAGAAAAACCATGAGACTTCCCCCTAGCCACGAGATGAGGTCCGATTCCCCTGCATTGCATGCAGAGAAATTCCGTTTTCCACATCAAACACGACAGGAGCCTTGACTTCCTTGATGGAACTCCAGAGAGTCCCCAAGAACACTGTCATAAGCCTAGAGGGAACCTGAGGTTACCACAGCAGAACGAAAGAGCTCCGTGTACCCCAAATCAACTCGAGATGAGTCCCGAATCCCCTGCATTGGCTCCAGAGCCATCCCGCATCCCCCGTCAAACACGACAAGTGGTTTGACTTCCTTTAGGCAACTCCAGATATGCCACGACAACACCATCCCCAGTCTAGAGGAACACCAAGTTCAGCACAGCAACTTGAGACAAGCTCCATGTACCCCAAATCACCTCTAGATGAGAGCAGATTTCCCTGGCATTGATTCAAGAGGAATGCCAACTTTCCACATGCACCTCAAGAGGAGGCTTCTCTCAGCTATAGGTATGTGAGAGGGACCCTGAGTTTGCTGCCTCAAGTGGAATGGACACCGAGATGATCTGACTCGAAATAAGGCCGGATTTCCCTGCAGTGACTTAAATGCAGACTTGCCTTTCATCTCACAAGATGAAGGTATGTCTGAATGCCCTGTGGAGACCCTCCAGAAAGCCCTAGTTCCCCGCCTCATCATTACAGGAAGCCTCACATCCCTTTGACAACTCGAGAGGAACGCAGAGTTCAATGCTTCAAAAGGAGAGGATGCTTGTCTCGTCTTGAATATTGATAAGAATCCCAATAGCCCTGGGGCAACTTGAAAGGGAACCTGGGTCTCCCGCCTCACATCTAGAGGCGTCCCTATTGCCCTGCCAAGCCTCAAAGCGAATCCTGAACTGTCCCTCGCAACTATACAGGAGTCCTGCCGTCGCTGAACAAACATGAGTTTGGAAGGGCCATCCCCGTCGTAACTCGAGAATATACCCCAGGTTCCCGCCGCAAATCCAGAAAAATCATGAGAGTTCTCCCTCGCCACGAGATGAGGCCCGATTCCCCTTCATTGTGTGCAGAGCAATTCTGTGTTCCATATCAAACACGAAAGAAGCCTTGTCTTCCTTAATGGAAATCCAGAGAGTACCCAAGAACACTGTCACAAGTCCAGAGGGACCCTGAGGTCACCGCAGCAACACAAAAGAGCTCCGTGTACCCCAATTCAACTCGAGATGAGGCCCGATTCCCCTGAATTGGCTACAGAACCATCCTGCGTTCCCCATCAAACACAACAAGTGGCTTGACTTCCTTTAGGCAACTCCAGAGATTGCTGGAGACACCGTCCCAAGTCTAGAGGAACACCAAATTCAGCGGAGCAACTCGAGAAAAGCTCTGTGAACCTCAAATCATCTTGAGATGAGAGCTGATTCCCTGGCTTCAAATCAAGAGGAATGCCAACGTTCCACAAGCACCTCAAGAGGAAGCTTCTCTCACCTATCGGTATGTGGGAGGGACCCTGAGGTTGCTGCCACAAGTGGAATGGACACCGAGATGCCCTGACCCGAGATAAGGTCAGATTTCCCAGCAGTGTCTTGAATGCATGCTTGTCTTTCATCTCACAAGATGAAGGGATGTCTGAATCCCCTGTGGAGACACTAGAAAAGCCCTAGTTTCCCACCTCATCTCGACAGGAGGCCTCACATCCCTTTGACAACTCGAGAAGATCACGGAGTTCAATGCTTCAAAAGGAGATGATGCCTGACTCCTCTTGAAAATTGACAGGATTCCCAGTATCCCTATAGCAACTGCAAAGCGATCCTGGGTATCCCACCTCACAGGGAGGGGCGTCCCTATTGCCCTGCCAAGCCTTGAGGAGAATCCCAAGGTGTCCCTCGCAACTAGACAGGAGTCCTGACGTTGCAGAACAAACACGAGTTTTGAAGGGCCATACCGTTCGTAACTCGAGAATATACCCCAGGTTCCTGCCGCAACTCGAGAAGAACCATGAGACTTCCCCCTCGCAGCGAGATGAGGCCCGACTCCCCTGCATTGCGTGCTTAGCAATTTCGTGTTCCCCATCAAACACAAGAGGAGCCTTGACTTCCTTGATGGAACTCCAGAGAGTACCCAAGAACGCTGTCACAGTCTAGAGGGACCCTGAAGTCACTGCAGCAAGACGAAAGAGCTTTGCGTACCCCAAATTACCTCGAGATGAGGCCCGATTCCCCTGCATTGGCCCCAGAGCCATCCTGCGTTCCTCATCAAGCACAACAAGTGGCTTGACTTCCTTTAGGCAACTCCAGAGATTCCCCGAGAACACCGTCCCAAGTCTAGGGGAACACCAAGTTCAGGTCAGCACCTCGAGAAAAGCTCCATATACCCCAAATCACCTTGACATCATATCCAGCGTGACACCCTTCACAGACCCTGAAGCGGGGGTGTCATGCACACGTTCACCAGGGGGTAACACCTCCCAGTTCATGCACCTGGTCTCACACGTCAACATTCTCCAGGTTAACACCACTCCCATTTCTTGTACCTGGCATCACACATCCACAGTCTCCAGTGTGATCCCATATCTCAGACTCTGCACCTGGGGTCATGTGGCCACAGTCTCCAGTTTGACTCCCCTTTTCCACTTAGGGTCACACATCCATAGGTTCCAGGGTGACACCCCTTCTAGACCTTGCAGCTGTGGTTACACATTCACAGTCTCCAGTGTGACCCCACCTCACCAAATTTTGTACCTCGGTTTATTTGACCTGTCTCCAGGCTGACCTCACATCTCAGACCCTGTACCTGGAGTCACAAGTTCATGGTGGCCAGGATGACAACCCCCCCAGACACTGTACCTGGTGTCACATGGACACAGTCACCAGGGTTACCCAAGCACCCAGATCCTGCACTCAGGGTCACATATCCACAGGCCCCAGGGTGTACCTCTTGCAGACGCTGCACCTGGGGTCACATATCTACAGCCTCCAGTGTGATCCCCATCCCCAGACCTGGTTTGGGTGAGAAATATCCATAGTCTCCAGAGTCACACCTTGGGTCACATATCCATAGTAAACAGGGTGAACTCACCTCCCAGAGCCTGTACATGGTGTCAAATGTGCACATTCTCCAGGGTTACCACCCTTCCAACATGCTGTACCTGGGTCAAAAGGCCACAGTCTCAAGGGTGACCCCCTCTCAGACCCTGTTACTGGGGTCACATGTCCAGAATCTCCAGAATGATCTACCTCCAAGATGAAGCACCTGATGTCACATGTCAACAGTCTCCAAGGTGACCCCATCCTCAGAATCTGCACCTGTAGTTACATTTCTCCAGTCTCCAGGATGACCCCCAATCTCAGTATTTGTATTATGTGTCACATGTACATAGTCACCAGGTCACCACTGCAGGCCCTTTTTATGACATAACATTTCCACAGACTCCTGAAGAACTCCCTTCCCAGACTCTGAATCTGGGATCCTACCTCCAGGGTCTCGAGGGTGATGCCCTTCCCTGTCCCTTCACCTGGCGTCAAACATCCACAGTCTCCATGGTAACATCCACACCAAAGTCTGATACTGGGGACACAGATCCATAGTCTTCTGGGTCACAACCCCTCCCAGATCATGCACCTGGTCTCACAAGTCCTCAGTCTCCAGGTTGACACCCCTCCCAGACACTGCAGCTGGGGTTACACGTCCACAGTCTCCAGGGCGAACCCACCTCACTGACGATTGTACCTCCGGTCACATGGCCTCAGTCTCCATGGTGACCCCATATCTCAGACACTGTACTTGGGGTTACATATCAACGGTGGCCAGGATGACACCTCTTCCCAGGCCCTGTACCTGGGGTCGCATTGGCACAGTCTCCAGGGCGACGCTAAATTCCCAACCCTGTACCTGGGGTCACAGGTCACAGCCACCAGGCTTTCCCCACCCTCAAGAGCCTTTACCTGGGGTCACATGTCCACAGTCTCCTGTGTGATATCACTTCCCAGACTCTACACCTATGGTCACAGATCCACAGTCTCCATGGTGATCCCCTTCCCAGACCCTGTAATTTGGATCCCATGTCTTCAGTCTCCAGTGTGACACCACCTCTCATACCCTGTACTTTGGTGACTTGTCCAGTTTCCAGGATGACCCAAACAGTGCATGTGGAGTCACATGTCCACATTCTGCAAAGTGACCCCATTCCCTAAACCTGCACCTTAGTCTCACAGCCACAGTCTCCAGAATGACCTCACTCCAGACCCTGCACATAGGGTCACACATCCACCATCTCCATATTGACCCCTCCTTGAACTTCTATCAGGTTTCACACGTGCACCATCTCCACAGTGACCACCACCAGATCCTGTACCTGTGGTCAGGGTCCACAGTCTGCAGGGTGAGACCCTTTCGTACCCTAAACCTTGGTTCATCTAGCCAGTCTCCAGGGTCATCCCTGCCAAACCTGCACCTGGTGTCACATGTCCATACTCTCCATGGTGACATCCCCCAGGCCCTGTGCTGCTGCTGCTGCTGCTGCTGCTGTTGCTAGGTCATGCCAGTCGTGTCCAACTCTGCGACCCCATAGATGGCAGCCCACCAGGCTCCCCCATCCCTGGGATTCTCCAGACAAGAACACTGGAGTGGGTTGCCATTTTCTTCTCCAAAGCATGAAAGTGAAAAGTGAAAGTGAAGTCACTCCATCGTGTCTGACTCTTAGCGACCCCATAGACTGCAGCCTACCAGGCTCCTCCATCCATGGGATTTTCCAGGCACGAGTACTGGAGTGGGCACCTAGTGTCATATATGCGCCCAGACCCTGTACGTAGTGTCATATATCCACAGTTTCCCGGGTTACCCCACTTCCCATATCATGCACCTGGGATCACACGCTCACAGTCTGCAAGGTGACCCTGATCCCATTCCTGTACCTTGTGTCACAAGTCCACAGCCACCAGGATGGCCCCACCCTCAAGATCCCGTACTTGGGGTCACATTCCTGTCTCCAGTGTGATCCCACCTCCCAGAAACTTTACCTGGGGATAAACATCCACAGTTTTCAGGATGGTCCCAACTCCCTGAAACTGTACCTGGAGTCACTCTTCCATAGATATTGAGCCTGTTCCATGCCCCTGGTCCACAGGGTTACACCCTCCAAGACCCTGTAATGTGGTTTGCATGTCAACAGTCTCCTGTGTGTCATCACTTCCCAGAACCTTCACCTGCAGGCACACAAACAGAGGTTCCAGGTTGGCTCCCTCAGAGACCCTGCACTTGGAGCCACATATCCACAGTCTCACAGGTGACTCATCCAAATCACTGTACCAGGGCTCACATAACCACAGTCTTCCAGATGCTGGACTATTGACCCCAGCACCCAGCGTCACATGTCCACAGATTCTAGCATGACCCCACTTTCCAGACACTGTACCTTGGGACACATACCCACAGTCTCTAGGGTGAACACCCTCCTAGACACTGTACATGGTGTCACATGGGCACATTCACCAACTCCCAAACCCTGTACCTAGGGTCACACGTAGATAGTCTCAGGGTGACCCCACTCGCCAGAACTTGCCCCTGGGTTCATATGTCCACAGCGCCCAGGGTAACACCACCTGTCAAACAATTGTACTGAGTTCCAATACCCACTGGTTCTAGGGTGACACCAATTCCAAGCCTGTGAACCTAGGGTCACACATCCATGGTCCCCTGGGTGGCAATGCCTCCCAGATCATGCACCAGGTCTCACACTTCCGCAGTCTCCACAGAATATTGTAATTCTGGTCACATTGCCCCAGTCTCCAGGTTAACCCCGTATCTCTAACCCTGTACCTGGGGTTACATGTACCTGGTGGCCAGGCAGACACGCCTCCCCAGACTCTGTACACGGGATCACATTGGCACAGTCGCCAGGGTGACCCCAACTCCCCCACCCTGTACCTGCGGTCACATGTCCAGAGTCTCCTGGATTTACCCACATTCAAGGCTAGTAACTGGGATCACATGTCTACAGTCTCAAGACTTTCCCCACCCACAAGTGCCTGTACCCGGGGTCACACATCAACTGACTCCAGGGTGACTCCCTCCCAGAGTGTTCACCTGGCATCCCATGTCCCCAGGCTTTTGTGTGATGTCATTTCCCAGACTCTGCACATGTGCTAACAGATTCACAGGCTCCGTGGTGACCCCCTTCCTGGTCTCTGTAACTTGGGTCACATGTTCTCAGTATCCGGTGTGACCCCATCTCTCATACTCTATACCTTTGGTGACTTCGCCACAGATTCCAGGGTAACCCTCCCCTGCCGGACCCTGTGCTTATTTACACACATACACAATCTCCAGGATGTTCGCCCTCCCATACCCTGCACCTGGAGTCACATGTCAACAGTTTCCAGCGTGAACCCCAATTCACACACTGCACCTGGGCTCACATATCCACATCGTGCAGGGTGACACCCCTTCCAGACCATTTCCTTGCCATTAAATGCCTACAGTCTCCAGAGTGACCCCGTACCTCCCAGACACTGTACCTGAGGTCATATATACAGAGTTTCTTGGGTCACCCCCATCCCAGACCGTGTACCTGTGTTCAGATATCCTAGTGTCTTGGGGGACCCAGTTCAGACCTTGCATCTAGGGTCAAATGTCCAGTATCCAGGATGACTTGCCTTCCCAATCAGTGCATCTGGGGTCATATGTCCACAATCTTCAAAGTGACACCATCCCCTAACCCTGCACCTTACTCACACATCCACAGCCTCCAGAGTGACCACATACCAGTACCTACACCTAAGGTCACATGTCCACTGTCTCACGGGTGACCTCTTCTCTGAACTTGTTCCAGATTTCACACGATCACCATTGCCACAGTGACCACCAACAGATCCTGAACCTGTGGTCACAGTTCAACAGTCTGCCTGATGAGACCCATTTTGTAACCTGAACATTGTGAACCTGCACCTGGGATCACAAGTCCATATTCTCCATGGTGTCATCCCCCAGACTCTGTACCTAGTGTCATATATACAGTCTCCTGGGCTTCCCCACTTCCCATACCATGCACCTGGGATCACACATCCACAGGATCCAGGGTGACACCCCTCCTAAACCTGTACCAGGTGTCACAAGTCGACAGATTCCAGGATGACCCTACCGTTAATATCCTGTACCTAGGGTCACAAGGCCACTGTTTCCAGGGTGAGCCCCCCTCCCAGACTCTGCACTTGGGGTCACTTGTCGAGAGTCTCCAGGGTGACCCCACCTCCCAGAAACTTTACCTAGGGTGAAACATCCACAGTCACTCAGGTTGGCCCCAACTCCCAGAACCTGTACCTGGGGTCCCACTTCCATAGTCTCAGGGTTACCACATGCCCAGACATTTAAGATGGTGTCCCATGATCTTGGATGCCAGGGTTACCCCCTCCAAGACCCTGTAATGGGGTCACATGTTCACAGTCTCCAGAGTGTCATCACTACCCAGACCCTCCACCTGGAGTCACACAAACACAGGTTCCAAGGTGACTGCCTCGCAGGCCCTGCACCTGGAGTCACATATTCACAATCTCACCTTGGGGGATCCCATTCAGACCCTGGATCTAGGGTGACGTATCCAGTCTCCAAGATGATTTGCCTCCCAAATGGTGCATCTGGGGTCACATGACCACAATCTCCAAAGTGAACGTATCCCCTAACCCTGAACCTAAGTCACACGGCAAATAGTTTCCAGAGTGACCTCAACCCAGACCCTGAAACAAGGGTCACATGTACACAGTCTTGGAGGGTGACCCCCTCCGTGAACTTGTACTAGGTTTCATACGTCCACCATCGCCACAGTGACTACCACCAGATCCTGTACCTGTGGTCATAGATCCACAGTCTGCAGGGTGAAACCCTCTTCCTACCCTGAACTTTGGGTCACACGACCACAGTCTCCAGGGTGACCCCACCCAAACCTGCACCTGGGGTCACATGTCCACACTTTC
This sequence comes from Muntiacus reevesi, assembly GCF_963930625.1. Taxonomy (NCBI): domain Eukaryota; kingdom Metazoa; phylum Chordata; class Mammalia; order Artiodactyla; family Cervidae; genus Muntiacus; species Muntiacus reevesi. The sequence continues at coordinate 49,516,693 of NC_089253.1, forward strand.
CATGGTGACATACCTGAGACCCTGTACCTACTGTCATATATCCACAATCTCCTGGGTTACTGCACTTCCCATACCATACACCTGTGACCACATGTCCACAGTCTTGAGGGTGGCCCCCTGTATAACCTGTACCTGGTGTCACAAGTCTACAGCCTTCAGGTGAAACCACCCTCAAGATTCTGTACCTGGGGTCACAAGTCCACTTTTCCCATGGTGAGTCTACCTCCCAGACCCTGCATTTGGGGTCACATGTCCAGAGTCTTCAGGGTGACCCCACCTCCCAGAAACCATACCTCGGGTGAAATGTCCACCATTTTCAGGATGGCACCAACTCCCAGAACCTGTACCTGGGGTCACACTTCCATACTCTCAGGGTATCCCCACCTCCCAGACATATAACCTTGCATCCCATGACCCTGGCCACAAGGGTTACCCCCTCCAAGACCCTGTAATGGGGTCACATGTCCACAGCCTCCTGTTTGTCAAAACTTTGTAGACCTCACCTGGAGTCACACAAACACAGGTTCTATGGTGACTCCCTCGCAGACCCTGCACCTGGAATCACATATTCACAGGCTCCAGGGTGACCCCCTCGGAAATCCTGTACCTGAGATCACATATCTACAGTCTCCAGGGTGAATCCCATCCCCACACACTGTCTGAGCGGAATCATCCAGTCTCTCATGAGACCCCAATGTCAAGAACTTATCCCTTGTGCTCGAAGTCTACATTCTCCAGGGTGACATTATCTCCCACACCCTGCACCTTGGGTAACATATTCACAGTCTCCAAGGTGACCTTACCTCCCAGACCCTTTACCTGGGGTCACATGTGCAAATTATCCAGGATTCCCGCCACTCCAACACCCTGCACCTGAGTCAAAAGCCCACAGTCTCAAGGGTGACCCCCTATCTGACCATGTTCCTGGGCTACATGGCCAGAATCTCCAGGATGATCTTGAAAGTTATTGCTGAACCACGCAAAGACCCTGGAATTCTTGGCCTCCAGAGGAGAAGAATTCAATTCGGGGCCAGAGACGAGGCTTGATTGCTTAGAGCTTTTGTGTAATAAAGTTGTATTAAAGTATAAAGGAGATAGAGAAAGCTTCTGACATAGGCATCAGAAGGGGGCAGAAAGAGTAGCCCCTTGCAAGTGTTAGGAATGGAATTATATGGCTTAGATGGTAAAGCATCTGTCTGCAATGCTGGAGACCCAGGTTAGATCTGTGGGTCAGGAAGATCTTCTGGAGAAGTAAGTGGCAACCCACTCCAGTACATTTGCCTGGAAAATCCCATGGACAGAGGAGCCTGGTAGGCTACAGTCCATGGGGCCACAAAGAGTTGGACACGACTGAGCAACTTTACTTTACTTTTAATTAGTTATTCAGATCAGTCCAGTCCCGTTCAGTTGCTCAGTCGTGTCTGACTCTTTGGGACCCCATGAATTGCAGCACGCCAAGCCGCCCTGTCAGTCACCAACTCCCGGAGTTTACTCGAACTCATGTACATCGAGTCAGTGATGCCATCCAGCCATCTCATCCTCTGTCATCCCCTTCTCCTCCTGTCCCCAATCCCTCACAGCATCAGGGTCTTTTCCAATGAGTCAGCTCTTCGCACCAGGTGGGCAAATTATTGGAGTTCCAGCTTCAGAATCAGTCATTCCAATGAACACCCAGGACTGATCTCCTTTAGGATGTACTGGTTGGATGTCCTTGCAGTCCAAGGGACTCTCAAGAGTCTTCTCCAACACCACAGTTCAAAAGCATAAACTCTTCGGTGCTCAACTTTCTTCACAGTCCAATTCTCACATCCATACATGACCACCGGAAAAACCATAGCCTTGACCAGATGGACCTTTGTTGGCAAAGTAGTGTCTCTGCTTTTTAATATGCTATCTAGGTTGGTCATAACTTTCCTTCCAAGGAGTAATTTTCTTTTCATTTCATGGCTGCAATCACCATCTGCAGTGATTTTGGAGCCCAAAAAGATAAAGTCTGACACTGCTTCCACTGTTTCCCCATCGATTTCCCATGGAGTGATGGGACCAGATGCCATGATCTTAGTTTTCTGAATGTTGAGCTGTAAGCCAACTTTTTCACTCTCCTCTTTCACTTTCATCAAGAGGCTTTTTAGTTCTTCTTCACTTTCCGTCATAAGGGTGGTGTCATCTGCATGTCTGAGGTTATTGATATTTCTCCTGTCAATCTTAATTCCAGCTGGTGCTTCTTCCAGCCCAGCATTTATTATGATGTACTCGGTATATAAGTTAAATGAACAGGGTGACAATATACAGCCTTGACATACTCCTTTTCCTATTTGGAACCAGTCTGTTGTTCCATGTCCAGTTCTAACTGTTGCTTCCTGAACTGCATACAGGTTTCTCAAGAGGCAGGTCAGGTGGTCTGATAGTCCCATCTCCTTCAGAATTTTCCACAGTTTGTTGTGATCCACACAGTCAAAGGCTTTGGCTTAGTCAATAAAGCAGAAATAGATGTTTTTTTCTGGAACTCTCCTGCTTTTTCAATGATCCAGCAGATATTGGCAATTTGATCTCTGGTTCCTCTGCCTTTTCTGAAGCCAGCTTGAACATCTGGAAGTTCACAGTTCACATATTGCTGAAGCCTGGCTTGGAGAATTTTGAGCATTACTCTACTAGCGTGTTAGATGAGCATAATTGTGTGGTATTTTGAGCATTCTTTGGGATTACCTTTCTTTCTAATTGGAATGAAAACTGACCTTTTCCAGTCCTGTAGCCACTGCTGAGTTTTCCAAATTTGCTGGCATTATGAGTGCAGCACTTTCACAGCATCATCTTTCAGTATTTGAAATACTTCACTTGGAATTCCGTCACCTCCACTAGCTTTGTTCGTAGCGATGCTTTCTAATTCCCACTTGACTTCACACTCCAGGATGTCTGGCTCTAGGTGAGTGATCACACCATTGTGATTATCTGGGTCATGAAGATCTTTTTGTACAGTTCTTCTGTGTATTCTTGCCACCTCTTCTTAATAGCTTCTGCTTCTGCTAGGTCCATAGCCTTTCTATCCTTTATCGAACCCATTTTTGCATGACATGTTCCCTTGGTATCTCTAATTTTCTTGAAGAGATCTCTAGTCTTTCCCATTCTGTTCTTTTCCTCTATTTCTTTGCATTGATCTCTGAGGATGGCTTTCTTATCTCTCCTTGCTATTCTTTGGAACTCTGCATTCAAATGGGAATATGTTTCCTTTTCTCCTTTGCTTTTTGCTTCTCTTCTTTTCACAGCTATTTGTAAGGCCTCCTCAGACAACCATTTTGACTTTTTGCATTTCTGTTCCATGGGGATAGTCTTGATCCCTGTCTCCTGTACAATGTCACAAACCTCCATCCATAGTTCATCAGGCACTCTGTCTATCGGATCGAGTCCTTTAAATATATTTCTCACTTCCACTGTATCTTCATAAGGGATTTGATTTGGGTAATACTTGAATGGTCTAGTGGTTTCCCCACTTTCTTCAATTTAAGTCAGAATTTGGCAATAAGGAGTTAATGATCTGAGCCACAGTCCTTTCCCAGTCTTGTTTTTGCTGACTCTATAGAGCTTTCAATTTTGGTTGCAAAGAATATAATCAATTTGATTTTCGTGTTGACCATCTGGTGGTATCCATGTGTAGACTCTTCTCCTGTGTTGTTGGAAGAGGGCATTTGCTATGACCAGTGTGTTCTCTTGGCAAAACTCTATTAGCTTTTGTCCTGCTTCATTCTGTACTCCAAGGCCAAATTTGCCTTTGAGTTACTCCAGGTGTTTCTTGACTTCTTACTTTTGCATCCCAGTCCCCTATAATGAAAAGGACGTCTTTTTTGGATGTTAGTTCTAAAAGGTCTTGTAGGGCTGCATAGAACTGTTCAACTTCAGCTTCTGCAGCATTACTGGTTGGGGTATAGGCTTGGATTACCATGACATTGAATGGTTTGCCTTGGAAACGAACAGAGATCATTCTGTCATTTTTGAGATTGCATCCGAGTACTGCATTTGAGACTCTTTTGTTGGCCATGATGGCTATCCAGTTTTTCTAAGCGATTCTGGCTGACATTAGTAGATATAATGGTCATCTGAGTTAAATTCACCCATTCTAGTCCATTTTAGTTCACTGGTTCCTAGAATGTCAACATTCACTCTTGCCACCTCCTGTTTGACCACTTCCAATTTGCCTTGATTCATGGACCTAACATTCCAGATTCCTATGCAATATTGCTCTTTACAGCATCGAACATTGCTTCTATCACCAGTCACATCCACAACTGAGTATTGTTTTTGCTTTGGCTCTATCCTTTCGTTCTTTCTGGAGTTATTTCTCCACTGAACTCCAGTAGCATATTGGGCACCTACTGACCTGGGGAGTTCCTCTTTCAGTATCCTATCATTTTGCCTTTTCATACTGTTCATGGGTTTCTCGAGGCAAGAATATTGAAGTGTTTTGCCATTCCCTTCTCCAGTGGACCACATTCTGTCAGACCTCTCCACCATGACCCTTCCATCTTGGGTGGCCCCACACAGCATGGCTTAGTTTCCTTGAGTTAGACAAGACTGTGGTTCATGAGATCAGATTGGCTAGTTTCCTGTGATTATGGTTTCAGTGTGTCTGCCCTTTGATGCTCTCTTGCAACACGTCCAAGATAATTAGTTATTACAGTGAATCAAAAGAATGTCTGGAGGTTGTGACGACCTTGCTAGACCTACTCCCATAATTCACACCTTAAGATAACAGCATTCGCCCGAAGTTTTTTTTCCAGAGACTGTCCTGAAGCAGGATACATTATTGCTATATAATCCTAAGGAATGTAGAGGGACAAAAAAAGTTTGTCATTTCTTCCTCCTTGAGAATTCCAGACCCCTCTCTCCTTGGGGACCCCTGGATTTCTTATCAATCTGCCGAGGAATTGGCTTTCTCATTTCCCCCTTTTGTTTAAGGAGGATTATGTTGCCAAGGGAAAGGGGCGTTGTTTACATTTCATAAATACTTCCTGCTGTCTAGGGGCGTGGTCCCTAAATTGTTAAGGCAACATATTCTCCTAACCCTAATAATGAGGGTCTCTGATCCAGGGGCCCCAAGTAATAGTTGGAGGAGTCTGTAGCACTCATAGGAGTTTGGGCAACCATTTGTAACTTAAAAGCTTTTAAACGGTTAGAAAACCCCATTATACAGTTACAATTGTAAGGCAAACTAGTCATTAAACCAAGTTAAAATCAAAATGAAAAGTCACATTATGCCCATAGTTACATCAGTCCATCTTAGTGTTCTTTAGATGTCATCAGTTTAAGAAGAGGCATCACATGTTATTGTTGTTGAAGGTATTTGCAGACTTGGAGAAAGTTCTTTCCTTGAAGTGGAGATGTCCACCATGGGAAGCCTTCCACTGATGAAGAGGGGAGCTCTCCACAGACCCAGAAGTTAGAGTGATTGTGAAATGCTGCGTAGGAGTGAGCCCAAGCATTGTCTTGAGGTTCAAACAGCAGACTCAGGATTTTTGGAGTCAGCGTAAGTAGACTTACACAGATTATCATGCCCATCTGAAAAGTACAAAACCAGAGCATAGAAAGTAAAGACAAAAAATGAAGTCACTTAGTTCTGGTCAGGGTGCCACTTCTTAACTCGAGTGTGCTGTACCCACAAATCAATTCCTGGCACTTTGACAGCTGTGGGAGAAGAAAGAATAACCTGGTAAGGGCCTTCCCATAGGGGCTCAAGGGATGGGCCCCCAGACCCCAATGTTTTTATGAGGACCTCGGTTACTGGCTCAAATAGAGGCTTGCTTGACTCAAGCTGGGTCAGGAATCAACTCCCAGAGTTCTTTTAATGCCTGTTGAAAAGCTGAGAGCTGAATTACATAATTAGTAAAGTCCAAGACTTCAGGGTCTATAACAATGTCTATGCATAAGAAAGGGTTTCCAAAAATACATTCAAAAGGAAACAGTCCCTCCTCATTAAAGCTATGAGTAGGACTTTAAACCTATTGTCCTGTGTTTCGAGTTAATTTATGCAGATGTCTTTTGATAATGTCATTAGCTTTTTCAAACTTCCCTGAGGATTGGGGTTTACAGGAACACTGTAAGTGATATTTTATTCCTAGAGCTTTAGACACCCCCTGAGTTACAACACTTTCAAAGGCAGAACCATTGTCACTCTGAAAGCTCTGTGGCAATCCAACATGGGGATAATTTCATAGATTAAAATCTTTATAACCTCCTTATCTGTATAATCTCTCGACACGAGATGAGGCCCGAATCCACTGCATTGTGTGCAGAGCAATTCCGTGTTCCACATCAAACACGAAAGGAGCCTTGACTTACTTGATTGAACTCCAGAGAGTCCCCCAAAACACTGTCACAAGTCTAGAGGGACCCTGAGGTCACTGCGGCAACAATAAAGAGCTCCGTGTACCTCAAATCAACTCGAGATGAGAGCTGCTTCCCTGGCTTCAAATCAAGAGGAATGCCAACTTTCCACAAGCCCCTCAAGAAGAGGCTTCTCTCACCTATAGGTATGTGAGAGGGACCCTGAGTTTGCTGCCCCAAGTGGAATGGACACCGAGATGCCCTGACTCGAAATGAGGCCAGAAATCCCTGCAGTGACTTGAATGCAGGCTCGCCTTTCATCTCACAAGATGAAGGGATGTCTGAATCCCCTGTGGAGACCCTAGAGAAAGCCCTAGTTCCACGCCTCATCTCATCAGGAGGCCTCACACCCCTTTGAAAACTCGAGAGGAACGAGGAGTTTAATGTTTCAAAAGGAGACGATGACTGACTCCTCTTGAAAATTGATAGGAATCCCAAAATCCCTGCGGCAACTGGAGAGGGACCCTGGGTCTCCCGCCTCCCCTTCAGAGGCGTCCCTATTGCTCTGCCACGCCTCAAGGAGAATCCTGAGTTGTCTCGCAACTAGACAGGAGTCTTGACGTCGCTGAACAAACACGAGTTTTGAAGGGTCATCCCCGTCGTAACTCGTGAATATACCTCAGGTTTCCACCGAAAATTGAGAAAAAACATGAGACATCCCACTCGCCACGAGATGAGGCCAGATTCCCCTACATTGCGTGCAGAGCAATTCCGTGTTCCCCATTAAACACGAAAGGAGAATTGGCTTCCTTGATGGAACTCCATAGAGTCCCCAAGAACACTCTCACAAGTCTAGAGGGACCCTGAGGTCATCGCAGCAACATGAAAAAGCTCCGTGTACCCCAAATCAACTCGAGATGAGAGCTGATTTCCTGGCTTCGACTCAAGAGGAATGCCAACTTTCCACAAGAACCTCAAGAGGAGGCTTCTCTCAGCTTTAGGTATGTGAGAGGGACCCTGAGTTTGCTGCCTCTAGTGGAATGGACACTGAGATGCCCCAACTCGAAATAAGGCCGGATTTCCCTGCAGTGACTTAAATGTAGGCTCGTCTTTCCTCTCCCAAAATGAAGGGATGTCTGAAAATCCTGTGGAGACCATAGAGAAAGCCCTAGTTCCCCGCTTCATCACGACAGGAGGCCTCACATCCTTTTGAAACCTTGAGAGGCATGCCGAGTTCAATTCTTTAAAAGGAGACGATGCCTGACTCCTCTTGAAAATTGATATTAATCCCAATATCCCTGTGGCACCAGGAAAGGGACCCTGGGTCTCCCGCCTCTCTTTGAGAGGGGTCCCTATTGCCCTGCCAAGCCTCAAAGGGAATCCCGAGGTGTCCCTCGCAACTAGACAGGAGTCCTGACATCACTGAACAAACACGAGTTTTGAAGGGCCATCCCCGTCGTAACTTGAGAATATACCCTAGGTTCCCGCCGCAACTCTAGAAACACCATGAGACTTCCCCCTCTCCACCAGTTGATGCCCGATTCCACTGCATTTTGGGCAGAGCAATTCCGGGTTCCACATAAAACACGAAAGGAGCCTTGACTTCCTTGATGGAACACCATGGAGTCCCCAAGAACACTGTCACAAGTCTAGAGAGACCCTGAGGTCACCGCAGCAACACAAAAGAGCTCCGTGTACCCCAAATCAACTCGAGATGAGGCCCGATTCCCTTGCATTGGCTCCTGAGCAATCCCGCATTCCCCATCAAGCACAACAAGTGGCTTCACTTCCTATAGGCAACTCCGGAGATTCCCCAAGAACACCGTCCCAAGTCCTGAGGAACACCAAGTTCAGCACAGCAACTCGAGAAAAGCTCCATGTAGCATAAATCATCTCGAGATCAGAGTGGATTCCCTGGCTTCGACTCAAGGGGAATGCCAACGTTCCACAAGCATCTCAAGAGGAGTCTTCTCTCAGCTGTAGGTATGTGAGAGGGACCCTGAGTTTGCTGCCTCAAGTGGAATGGACACCGAGATGCCCTGACGCGAAAGAAGGCCAGATTTCCCTGCAGTGACTTGAATGCAGGCTCCTCTTTCATCTCCCAAGATGAAGGGATGCCTGAATCCCCTGTGGAGACCCTAGAGAAAGCCCTAGTTCCCCGCCTCATCTCGACAGGAGGCCTCACATTCCTTTGACAATTTGAGAGGAGCGCGGTGTTCAAGGCGTCAAAAGGAGACGACGCCTGACTCAACTTGAAAATTGATAGGAATCCCAATATCCCTGTGACAACTGGGAAGGCAGCCTGGGTCTCCCGTCTCACCTCGAGAGGCGTCCCTATTGCCCTGCCCAGCCTTGAGGAGATACCCGAGGTATTGCTGGCAACTAGACAGGAGTCCTGAAGTCGCTGAACCAACATGAGTTTTGAGGGCCATCCCCGCCGTAACATGAGCACATACCCCAGATTCCTGCTGCAACTCAAGAAAAACCATGTGACTTCCCCATCACCGCGAGATGAAGCCCGATTGCAATGCTGCGTGCAGAGAAAGTCCGTGTTCCTCATCAAACACGAAAGGAGCCTTGACTTCCTTGATGGACCTCCAGAAAGTTCCCAAGAACACTGTCACAAGTCTAGCGGGACCCTGAGTTCCCCGCAGCAACACGAAAGAGCTCCGTGTACCCTAAATCAACTCAAGATGAGGCCCTATTCCACTGCATTGCATGCAGAACACATCCGTGTTCCCCATCAAACACGAAAGGAGCCTTGACTTCCTAGATGAAATTCCACATAGTCCTGAAGAAGACTGTCACAAGTCTAGAGATGCAACACGAGATACAACACGAAAGTGCTCCGTGTACTCCAAATCAACTCCAGATGCGGCCTGATTCCCCTGCAATGTCTCCAGAGCCATCCCACGTTACCCATAATACACAACCAGGGACTTACTTCCTTTAGGCAACGCCAGAGTTTCCCTGAGAATACCGTCTCAAGTCTAAAGGAACACCAAGTTCAACATGCCATGTTTTTTCATGGTAGATATTTTGCTTTTCTTGGCTAGGATGTTGCCAAGTGGAAGGCATTTTTATAGAAATAACAGCAAGCCACAAAGAAAATCTTGAACATAGAAATGAAGACAGAAAGGAAACTTCTAGGAGAGAATAGACAAGGCAGTAGCTTCAATAGCAGTTCTCTTCTCCCTGACAGCCTTTTATCTCTTCCCTCTTAGGAAAAGGGCTGTATTCACCAGGGATTTGGTCACATTCTCCTTTCCACATGAGGAGTACAAAGGAGGTCTGGCACTCTATTTTTATCATGACTCATATTTTTTTGCAGGAAGAAGATTCCTCACACCCAGTGGAAACACCCTTCTGTCAGATAGAGAAGGCTCTCTGCCTCCAGGGTTCTGCCAAACCATCCACAAGAGCAGTCAGTCGGTCATTTCCTCCCAAGCATGGCTTTCAATAAACTAACAAAACAAAACAAAAACAGAAAAACACAAAAAGCAACAAACTGATGCTGTTGTCTCCTAGATGATATCAGTATTACCGTGGGAGTGCTGCAGGTATGGATGTCAGAAGCTGGAAGAAATTATTTGAGGAGCTTTAATATCTATGGTTTTTCCAGTGGTCATGTATGGATGTGAGAGTTGAACTGTGAAGAAAGCTGAGTGCCAAAAAATTGATGCTTTTGAACTGTGGTGTTGGAGAAGACTCTTGAGAGTCCCTTGGACTGCAAGGAGATCCAACCAGTCCATCGTAAAGGAGATCAGGCCTGGGTGTTCATTGGAAGGGCTGATGCTGAAGCTGAAACTCCAATACTTTGGCCACCTGATGTGAAGAGTTGACTCATTGGAAAAGACCCTGGTGCTGGGAGGGATTGGGGGCAGGAGGAGAAGGGGACAACAGAGGATGAGATGGCTGGATGGCATCACCAACTCAATGGACATGAGTTTGAGTAAACTCCGGGAATTGGTGACGGACAGGGAGGCCTGGCATGCTGTGATTCATGGGGTTGCAAAGAGTTGGACACGACTGAGTGACTGAACTGAACTGAACTGAACATTTGGACACACTTGTTCTGTGCTCTGGTCTCCACCCAGTGAACCTTGGATATTGGGGTTGGTTGATTGTAGTAATGTCTGAATTTTTTCCCACCACCTGTATCCAGGCCTTTCATAATGCCCCCCTGCACTGACTTTTGGCACAGTCACGTGTCTTGATTTGGCCAAGGGAGCAGCCTGAAAAGTGCCTGTATATTGGGGCTGGTCCTCTTGCTGGTCTTGCAACCACTGCTGCTGCCACCAAATGATCAAGCACAAGCTTGCTTCCTGGAGGAGATACAACATGATCAGAGATAAGCCATCCCACTCGAGCCATCATAGACAAGCCAGTTGCCAGTCAACTCTACAGCTGATCACAGATGTATGAGTGCCCAGCTGATATTAGCAGAGTCTGGTCCCAAGCTGCAAGAACCACTCAGGCACAAGAGGCCTACACTGCAACGTCTCAAATTGTAAGCCAAAGTAATGTCTTTTTCCCCCTTTTTTCTTTTTGTTGTTGTTGTAGGCCACCTGGTTTTGAACTGTTTTGTTATGTAGCAAAAGTTAACTGACAGATATTTCCCTAAGTGTTCTCCTAGAGCCCAGTGTCACTGGTGGGATCACATGACTGGGATTTTAGGGACATTTTCTACTGCGCCAAGTGTAATGTGGGTGAACTGAGCTAGCAGGTGGGCTGTTACCAGTCATGCTCTGTGCTGTTCGGGAGCACAGGCTTTGGAGTCAAATTGGCATTGATTCGAATCATGGCATTATGTCAGTGTGGAAGTAACAGCTATAAAATCTCAATGGTATAAAAACATCAAAATCTCAGGGGCTTCACACCAGAAAGGTGTATTTCTCTCCTATGTCACTGCTTATCTATATATTTATATATTTGGTGCCCTATACATATGCGATGGTATTTCCCTGGTGGCTCAGATGGCAAAGAATCTGCCTGCAATGCAGGAGATCAGGTTTGATCCCTGGGTCAGGAAGATCCCCTGGAGAAGGAAGTGGCAACCCACTCCAGTATTCATGCCTAGAGAACTCCATGGACAGAGGAGCCTGGTGGGTTACAGTCCACGGGATTGCAAAGAGTTGGACACAGTTGAACAACTAACACTCTTCACTCACATCTGTGATGATCTGCAGAACTGGCTGGCTGCCAGGTCTAAGAGGGCTCAGTCGGGATGGTATCTTTTCCTCCAGCTGGCTAACTTGTGCATGATCACACTCATATATATTCATGTAGAGATTCAGGGACCAAGGCTCCTTTCACCTAGTGTGTTCTCTGGGTCCTCCACTGGATCTTCTGCAACCAGCCAGGAGACAAGAAAAGAAAAAGAACATGGAGAATCTGGTGGGTTTAAGGGCCAGGGCTGTAAATGTCAGAAATTAACTCATTCCATTGCTAGAACTAGTCACATGGTTCCACCTAGATGTAAAGGGACTGGGAACATGATCCAGTAGAGCGCCAAGAAAAGAGAGAAGGTACATATTGGTGAGATACAGAAATCTGTCTCATTTAGCAATTCATTAACTAGGTAATTAGGCAAGTTACTTGATTTCTTTGATAGTTAAATAGTCCTGTGTGGATTGTACAATCATGTAGAAGTGACCTCATGCCAATCTGTCTTTTCATTCTGGTCTGTGTCCATTCATACTAGGAATTGAGGCTGTTTAATGCCATATTGTTATGCTATTTTTGAGAATCAGGCCCTATCTGGCATACCAAGGAAGAAGGATGTGAATGGTTTTCCCTGGGTGCAGGAAATGAGTGGGTACATTTTTTGCAAGGAAATTTTTTAAATTATAAAACCATCTGTGAGTTGGTCTTTTTTTTTTTATTGTCATATGCCAGTATATAATAATAAAATATTCCTTCCTAAAAGAAAAACTGTTATCTAACTGTGGAAAATTTTGAAAGAGTTGGGAATACCAGACCACCTGAACTGCCTCTTGAGAAATCTGTATGTAGGTAAGGAAGCAACAGTTAGAACTGGACATAGAACAACAGACTGGTTCCAAATAGGAAAAGGAGTACATCAAAGCTGTATATTGTCATCCTGCTTATTTAACTTACATACAGAGTACATCATGAGAAATGCTGGGCTGGAGGAAGCACAAGCTAGAATCAAGATTGCCGGGAGAAATATCAATAACCTCAGATATGCAGATGACACCACCCTTATGGCAGAAAGTGAAGAGGAACTAAAGAGCCTCTTGATGAAAGTAAAAGAGGAGAGTGAAAAAGTTGGCTTAAAGCTCAACATTCAGAAAGCTAAGATCATGGCATCTGGTCCCATTACTTCATGGCAAATAGATGGGGAAATAGTGGAAACAGTGGCAGACTTAATTTTTTGGGGTTCCAAAATCACTGCAGATGGTTACTGTAGCCATGAAATTAAAAGACACTTACTCCTTGGGAGGAAAGTTATGACCAACCTAGACAGCATATTAAAAAATAGAGACGACACTTTACCAACAAAGGTCCGTCTAGTCAAAGCTATGGTTTTCCCAGTAGTCATGAATGGATGTGAGAGTTGGACTATAAAGAAATCTGAGCACGGAAGAATTGATGCTTTTGAACTGTGGTGTTGGAGAAGACTATTGAGAGTCCCTTGGACTGCAAGGAGATCCAACCAGTCCATCCTAAAGGAGATCAGTCCTGAATATTCATTGGAAGGGCTGATGCTGAAGCTGAAACTCCAATACTTTGGCCATCTAACGTGAAAAACTGATTCATTTGAAAAGACCTTGATGCTGGGAAAGATTGAAGGCAGGAGGAGAGGGGGATGACAGAGGATAAACTGGTTGGATGGCATCACCAACTCAATGGAGAGATGAGTTTGAGGAAACTCTGGGAGTTGGTGATGGACAGCCTGGTGTGCTGCAGTCCATGGGGTCACAAAGAGTTGGACACGACTGAGCAACTGAACTGAACTGAAGATCTAAACAGTTACTGCAATACTATTGAGATTTAATTGTATTATGTAGCTAAAATGGGCCCTTAACACACAAGGGCCCAACTGCACACTTGAGAAGTACATTACAGAGGTATTTGGATTTCAGTTTCATTTGAGCATGTTTGCAAATAATCACCCTGGTCACTCTGTTTCAGTGTTTTATTTATTTATTTATTTAAATTGAGTAACTCACTTTAATTGGGGAATAACTACTTTACAATATTGTGATGGTTTTTGCCATGCATCAACATGAATCAGCCACAGGTATTCATGTTTCCCCCTCCCCCATCCTGAATGCCCTTCCCACCTTCCTCCCCACCCTCTCTCTCTGGTTGTCCCAGAGCAGGCTTTGGATTCCCTGCTTCATGCACTGAATTTGCGCTGGTCATCTATTTTACATATGGTAATGTACATGTTTCACTGCTATTCTTTCAAATCATCAGTGGGAGAAGGCAGGGTGGGATGTTTCATGTTCTAAACTTTTGAACACAAATAGAAAGCATGTGGTCACAGAATGTTAGAACTAAAGGAGCTCAGCTTCTGTTCCATCATCTTCACAAGCATTGTTTATGTTTGCTTTACAGTTTAAATGCAAGAATATCTAGTACCACAGGTGCTGGAGACACAAAGTGATCCCAAAGGGAGCTTTTGTTGTTTTTCAGTTGCTAAGTCATGTCCAACTCTTTGTGGCCCCATGGACAGCAGCATGTCAGGCTTCCTGTCTTTCACTATCTCTAGGAGTTTGCTCAAACTCATGCCCATTGAGTCGATGATGCCATCCAACCATCTCATCCTCTGTCACCCTCTTCTCCTCCTGCCCTCAGTCTTTCCCAGCATCAGGGTCTTTTCCAGTGAGTTGACTCTGCACATCAGGTGCCTGAAGTTTTGGACCTTCAGCTTCAACATCAGTCCTTCCAATGAGTATTCAGGGTTGATTTCTTTTCGGATTGACTGGGTTTGTCTCCTTGCAATTCAAGGGACTGTCAATTCTTTTCCATTTATGCTAAACCATTATGAACTTATTGGAAGCTCGCCAAATTCACTTCCATATAGATTATAGTATCTACTTAAAGGATAAAGTGTTTTAGTCAGCATGGGCTGCTATAAAACATACCACATGCTGGCTGGCTTAAACAACAGACATTTGTTTTTCACAGTTCTGGAGGCTGGTAAGTCCAGGGTGAAGATGCTGGCCAGTTTGGTTCTTGGTAAGGGCTCTCTTCTTGGATTGCAAATGGCTGTCTTGTTGCTGTATCCTCACATGGTAGAGAAAGGAAACTCTGATGTCTACTCCTCTTCTTATAAGGGCACTAGTCCCACCACGGGGGCTCTACCTTTATGAAATCATCTAAATTTAATCACATCCCCAAAGCCCTACCTCCTGATGCTATACCTTAGGGGTAGGGCTTCAAGAAATAAATTTGAGGTGGGACACAAACATTCAGTCCAAGACAATCGGTAATGAAATTGTACCACTTTGAAGATAATTTGAGGGAGAAGTCAGAAAATGATATGATCTGTGTTCAAATTTTCCTAGCTTAGCCACTGGCTACTCCACAGAGATTTGGTCTTTGATATCTGCTCCTTGCTAGCACTCAGCCCTCCACTGTTTCCTGGATCCTCCCACATGCATTAGGATCTTCATTAGAAGCATGATGACTGGATAGGTCTGCAGAATTCCAGGTCTCAGATCTAGACATTGTGGCCTAGACCACACGGTTCACTGGCTGGTGTGGCAAAGCCATGTTGAATCCAAGGATGTAAGCATAGAAGCAGATCGTCATCTCCTGAATCCTTATCCTTTCTCTCACCTGTAGTTTCCTGCCCTAGTCTTTTTGCTTGTTTGTTTTGTTTTTAAGTTAATGAAATACCAGCTGCCTATCAGATAGCTCTGTTCAATTTTCCTCTTATCCAAATGATTAAATCCAAATCTGTACAGATCTGTTCTTCCCATTCATGACTCTTTTTCCAAGTGTCCCACATTATTCCTTTAGTTGTTGTTGTCACCATTTTTCTCCCAACTTCTGTAATCTTGGACATGTTCTCTTTTGCTCTTTCAACAAAATTTCAAGATCTGTAATCAAGTTCTTTCCTCTTCCATTTACCCTGGTTTCAATCCAGATCAACTTGCATCT
The DNA here is from genome assembly GCF_963930625.1 of Muntiacus reevesi. Taxonomy (NCBI): domain Eukaryota; kingdom Metazoa; phylum Chordata; class Mammalia; order Artiodactyla; family Cervidae; genus Muntiacus; species Muntiacus reevesi. The sequence continues at coordinate 49,532,146 of NC_089253.1, forward strand.
AAGATTGTGCCTCACTAACCCTGCCACTAACCCTGTTTTCTACGGCCAAATGAACCTTTCCAAATACCATTTCCATCATGTCACTGTTCCCCCAAGAGTTTGCAATAGTTTCCTGTTGCTAATGTATCGAAATTATCTCCCCTGAGGCCTGAGGATGCTGGAGCAAATGATATATGAAAGTTTTCAATTCAAAACTAAATGTTTAGTTCAAAACTAAACATTCCAGTTTTCAATTAAAGATGTTTTTCCATAAGCCTAAATCTTTCTTTTATACATAAGAAGAATGTATTAACTGATGTAGGGGCTTAGTAAATATTTCTTGAATAGAGAAAAGAACTTTATGGTTAGTATGTAAAACTGTAACTCCCCTAAATATGGTACTTTGTCCATATTCATTTATGGATACTGTTTTATTTATCTATAGCTGCATTAATAAGCTATTGAAAACCTTGGTGGCTTAAAACAATGATTTTATTACCTTTCATATTTCTGTGGGATGCCTGGGGTCATCACTGAGATGCCAGGATAGCTGCTCCTCTTTCCCACTTTAAGTGGCCTCCTCTGTCTCTCCGTGTGGCTTCTCTACGTTTTCTGTCAATGTGATCTTTCCAGAAGGAAAGCCAGACTTCTTATGTGAAGACTCAAGGTTTTCAAAACTAAAAAGTGGAAGCTGCCAGGTCTATAAAGCTTAGACTCTAGCTGGTATAGTGTCAGTTCTGCCATATTCTGTTATTTAAATCAAGTCCCAGGAAAGCCCAGCTTCAATGACGGAGGGGTCTACACATGGTGTAAATTCAAAGAGATGTGGTTCATTGGGAGCCATCTTTGGAGACTGGGGTACCATTCTCTGTCTCTTACTGATTCATGGCCTTTTACATGAAAAATGTGCTTACCTCTGCAAATCTCATCCTAAATATGATATCAGTTTAAATCCCAGGATATTGTCAACAAAATCAGGTGCTGGTATGGATGTGACTGCTCGAAGGCATCTTCTCATATGCACTTTCTCAGGTGCAGAGACCAGTGAAGAAGAGCAGATTATCCACCCACCCCCAACCAATCTCTTTCATGTAGTGGTGAAAGAGACAAAAAAACTTCAGCAGACACCCATGTTCAAAAAGAGGAGAAAAGGGAGACATGAGCATTTCCTGATTTATAGCAATTCTAAAATCAAACCGGGTGCATATCCCAATTTCTCTAACTCAAGGCAGAGGATAGTCCTTGATTAAGGTACAGTTTTGCTTTTTAGGAATGGTTTCCCTCTGTTCTTGGTTTTATCCTCTGGGTTCTGGCTCTGAGTCATTCTTCCATTTTCATTAAAATGGCCTATGTTTGTAGCTGTATAACTCTAAACCTGTTTCCTATCTCTTTGGAAGTTAAGGGCCCAAAGTGAAGGCAAACTGGGGTGGCTAGTCTATGAGCATGCCCCAGTGAATCACACCTCCTGTTCATATTCTTCTGTGGTTCCCCTACTAGTTGAATCTGGGCTGGCCCACTGATCTGTTTTAACCAATGGACAATGGCAGTTTTCTGATTTTGTACTTTGGGGATACCTGAGCCACCACCATGTAAGAGGTCTGGTTTCCCTGCTGCAAAGGCCACATGTAGAGTCTACATAGAGAGGAAGAAACTTGAGACTATGGAGAGGGAGAGAGACCATGTCAACCCAGTATCCTGGTTGAGCCTCCAGATGAACCCATGCTAAGCTGTTACCTGACTGCAAGCACACGAGAGAATCCAAGTGAAACCACCAGAAGAACTTCCCATTGAGCCTAGTCAACCTTTGGAACTGTGAAAGGTAAAGTCATTTTAAGCCATTAAATTGGGGTGGTTTGTTATGCAGCAGTAGAAAACCACACATAATCCATTCACTGAAAGTTACTGAACTGTCCATCTGTGCCTGACGCTGCATTAGGTAACGTGAATGTAAGACTAAATAAAGCATTGATTCTGAGCTCTACCTCATTTTTGTTAATGAAAGATTTTTGTAAAAGGAAATGTTTCAATTTTTTTTTTAATTTTAAGGGTGAAAGATTTCTGTTTAAAATATACCGGCAGTGAATTCTTTTATAAAAAGAAATAATCACTCTGAGATTTTTCAAATTTTTAATTTTTCACATTAAAGTTTTTAAATAGTGAAGCATACCAGAGTTTTTAATAACAGAATTTGATTCAACAAATATTATCTGATCCTTTGCTACATGTTTCCTCAGTATATTTTAAAAATCTGTGTGAAATTCAAGTGCTATTTTCCACCTGATATCTACTAGCTTGCATGGGACTTGTTAAGTTACTTGGGGGATCCTAGTTTTGTCTATTAGCATGTATTCTTGTTATTATCGTGCGTCCCATGGTTGTTTCCTTATTGCTTCAGCAAGAATTATATTCGGTTGTTCAGTTTCTAAATGACCTAATTAGCAGCAGTTTTTCCATTTTTTTTCTTTAGAATTCTCTTAGTCTACAGTTGGACTCCTTCTCTATTACTCTCTTTTCCTCCCTGAGTTTTACTCAACATTCTGCTAATGAGTTCATATTCCACTCTTGTCCCTCCATGGATTGTTGCCCATGCGTTTGAAGACTTCCTTGCCTTAATTATTGGGGGAAAAAAATCTCTTCTTTGTCTTTCCTTGCTAGATATTGCTGGCTCTGAGTTTCTAGCTCTTACCTCTGATGTGTCTTTGTTTTTCACATAAAGAGAGATCATAAAGCAGAGAGAAGCCCTGAAGACCATATAATTTTATGGATGATCAAACTTTGGCCAGAGAGCCAAGTGACTTATTCAAAGAACTACAGTTAGTGGCACAATCAGGGCCAGAAACCATATCTCCAAACTAAGAAGTTCTGGTTTCACTATAGTAATGAATTCACTCTCAGACCACATCAAACTAATGCAGGTAGGCTAACTGATGCTTGATCAACCTGTTCTATTTAAAATTAATTAATAAATTTTCATTATATCTCAATTAGATTCTCAGTCTTGGACTACAACTGGGGGAAAATAAGAGAAAAAAGAGAAGTAGAGTGAGTTCATAAGCTGTGAGGTGTACAGCAGCAGTTCATAATATTTATTATTGCTTAGGGTTTTGATGAATGCTCTTGAGCCTCTCATTACTTTATTCAAGAAATATTTACTGAGTACTCTGTGCATATCTGTGTGTATGTGTGAACACATACACAAATAAACACAATTTCCTTAGATCTTCTTTTAGGGAGCCACTGTGTGAATGGTGTCAGTATCCTCATAAATATCTTATAATACATATAAGTTTCATACCCATAGCAATATACCAAAAATTAGTTGCTTTTTTAGGGAAATGCACACTATGATTCCTTATAGATAGTTTACCTTCATAATTATTCCCATGTCTCCAATTCTTAGAACCATCTAATTCTTGTATTTCATAGTGGAGGACCTCAGACTCAAACACCTTCAAAGGCCATGTAGTTATGGTAAATGAGTGAAGTAGGTGGAGACCTGGAGACAGAGGTGGTGTTGAGACTACAAGTCCTGTTTGAAGGGGCAGCTGCCACTCCATGTCAGGTGATTTTTGTCATGTGGGAAATCAAGGGCTAGTACTTCTAGAACTTCTGTATTTCTAAGAGAGGCTGGAAATCTTTCTTTATATGAAATCTCCTGATTTTTATAATGTTGATGACTAATCAAAAACATTTAAAACCTCTGCATTGGCCAACTGAAACATGTGTACCTAATTAAAATCCTGGACATATAGTTTGCCCTAGCACCCTTTGTGTGCCTTCTCCATTTGCAGAGACAAATTGCAAGATCCAAGCTTCCAAGCCACAGGACTCTCTCGTTTCTAAGGATTCTGGAAGTGAGGGCTCAAGGGAAATAGTCCTAACTCATTGACCTCTGGAGTGGTCAAACAACCCACCCACTGATTTGCTTAGTCAGTTCCCACTTAATGCCACTGAGAGAATAAAAATCCCTTTCTAGAGAAAATGAAGGGAAAAGTGTTGTTCCTTTTGCAGAGATCAAAATAAGGGCTATCTTGCTTTTATTCAAACTATAGTAATTATTCTAGAAATTAAAATGTAGTATTCGTATGCATGCTACCCAATGGGTGTGTTTGATGTTTGGCCCTACATGGATCATGCGAACACAAATCTGTACATGGCAACTTGAATCCTATTTCTCCAAACTCAATAATTAGTGTCTGATATTAGCTCCAGCTTCTCAGTTCAAGGTCCTCACTAGTCTCCTAAACTTCAAATCTAATTGCCTGTCTTATTTCATTTTCTCATTTGTCAAATATTTATAGACTGCCTCCTAGGTGTCAGATATGTTTTAAACACTAAAGATATATGACAGCTAATCACATAGACATGGTCTATTCACCCACAAAGCTTACTCTCTGTGAAGCTTAGGGAGACAATAGTCATGTAAACAAATGAATAAATAACACAGTTTCAAGCAGTGATAATTGTTATGAAGAAAGTAAAATGGGTAAATGGGATAGGAGTGATTGAGGAAAAGCTGTACTGCACAGTTATTTGGATTGAGACCTGAATGGTGAGAAGGTGACAGCAATGCAAAGATATGGGGGAAGAGGGTTGCAATCAAGGGAAACATCTGGTGCAAAAGCCTGTCACAGGACTGGACTTGAAGCATTTAAGGATCAGAAAGTCAGCCTGTGGCTGGAAAGTCTAAGCTGACTTCTTTCCAGTATTTGCCCATTTATAATCCTGGTTTTGACAGAACTTGTCTAGTTCTATTTATCAGCTACCTTTGCTGGTTCTCTCCAAGGTCCTGATGAAAGATTGTGTCCTTCTTTGGAGAGTTTATCCACTACTAAAACCTTATTTATTACCTCAGTGTTGTCTTCACCTGAGTATATGTACTAACTTATGAATTCAGGTAAATTTTCTATGCATGGAAATGGCAAGAAAACTTGCCATATTTACAGATTTCTTCTCTCTGGAACCCGGGAACCATTTGAAGTAGTCGAGAAAGATAATGTCCTGAACTAAAGCAGTGGCTGGGATAGAATCATCAGTACCTGATAGCCCACTAGACATGTCTGTGTGGATGTGGATCTATGTAATGCGAGTGAGGGGGCACACTAAGGGAGAATGACTCCAAAGTGTCAGACTTTAGTCAATGGTAGATGACAAGTGCTACTCACTGAGATTCAGAAAACAGGAGGAGAAGTAGGCTTTATTTGGATGAAGGTGGGTAGGTGAATACAGGTAATGGAAGGTAAGAAAGAGTGGAGAGTTAAGAAGGAATTCCCGAATCTGAACAGCAGGTAGTCTCTTTCTGCCATCTTAGACTGGAACTTCAAATAAATATTGCCAAGTAAGAATGATTACAATGGGAAAACAGGTCTGTAATATAATTGAATGCCATTAGTTTTCTACATTCTGATAAAATAATTTTACAAGGAGTACATCAAAGCTGTATATTGTCACCTGCTTATTTAGCTTATATGCAGAGTACATCATGCGAAATGCTGGGCTGGATGAAGCACAAGCTGGAATCAGGGTTGCCGGAAGAAATATCAATAACCTAAAATATGCAGATGGCACCACCCTTGTGGCAGAAAGTGAAGAGAAACTAAAGAGCCTCCTGATGAAAGTGAAAGAGAAGAGTAAAAAAGCAGGCTTAAAACTCAACATTAAAAAACTAAGATCATGGCATCCAGTCCCATTACCTCATAGTAAGTAGATGGGGAAACAATGGAATCAGTGAGAGACTTTATTTTTGGGAGCTCCAAAATCACTGCAGATGGTGACTGCAGCCATGAAATTAAAAGGCGCTTACTCCATGGGAGGGAAATTATGACCAACCTAGACAGTATATTAAAAAGCAGAGACTTACTTTGCCAACAAAAGTCCATTTAGTCAAAGCTATGGCTTTTCCAGTAGTCATGTATGGATGTGAGAGTTGGATCATAATGAAAGCTGAGTGCCAAAGAATTGATGCTTTTGAACTGTGGTGTTGGAGAAGACCCTTGAGAGTCCCTTGGACTGCAAGGAGATCCAACCAGTCCATCCTGAAGGAAATCAGTCCTGAATATTCATTGGAAGGAGTGATTTTCAAGCTGAAACTCCAATTCTTTGGTCACCTGATGCAAAGAACTGACTTATTTGAAAAGACCCTGCTGCTGGGAAAAATTGAAGGCAAGAGGAGAAGGGGATGACAGAGAATGAGATCCTTGGATGGCATCACTGACTCTATGGGCTTGAGTTTGAGCAAGCTCTGGGAGTTGGTGATGGACTGGGAGGCCTGGCGTGCTGCAGTCCATGGTGCTGCAAAGAGCTGGACATGACTGAATGACTGAACTGACTGAATTTTACAAGCTGATCTAGAAACTCACCCATTAATAATGGAATTGCTTCCATTAAATCAGAATGCTACAAACCATGTAAGTTAAAAGCTGAGGCAATTCCCTAGGAAATTCAGGCTAGAGCTGTTTGATGTCAATCCAGTGTTACCTTCATCCAACTAAGTATATTTGATTAACATAATCCTAAATATATTCCTTGGTTTTAGAGAACTGGAGCAAAGTGGCAGACATGGCATCATTATATTCTGGCTAATATTCACTAATCACTAAACAAAACTTATTGGGTACTAACAATGTGCCAGACATTATGCTGGGTGCTGGGGATGCAACGATGAGTAAGACATAGCTCTTGCACAAAATTACAAACAAACCATACCTAGGCTGACCTTCGCACAGAGACTTTTTTGTAACTGATGGATACTGTCTTTTAAGTGGTATGTTATGAATCAAGGCTATATGGGGCCAATTTGCACTTACTCTTTTATTCTTAAAGCTAATTGCACATTCTCATCTCAGCACAGAGCCCTGTGATGCCAAGAGACTCATTGTAGTTCACTGGGGAGAGGAAAGGATTCTAGTAGTGGTCAAGATCTGCTGCGTTTATTATTTTAAGAGTTTGTTCCACTTGGAAATAGCTTTCCTAGTTATTATTTATGCGTCCTCTCACCTGGTCTTCCGATAAAGCTGCTTGCGGGCATACATTCTGGCATTTTGATGGAATGGGTTTATTTCCTTTACCCTGGACACCAGGTGCTGCTGGCTAAAAACAGCAGAGGACTGAATCTCTTCTCTTAAGGGTCCTGGTAGCTCTGTGGCAAATTCGGCCACTGAGCTATCTAGGCTCTATTATTTCCATTCTAATGGGCTTTCCTCCCTAATGGTGTGTGTATGTGTGTGTATGAGAGAGAAGTGGGAGCAGGGGAGAGAGAGAGAATATGTTTCATTGTCCCTATTCTCAAATGGAGTTGACGTTCTCAGTTGTCTCACAGCATTTTCTGGAAATAAAACAGGACAAAAATGTGACTGTACCTAGAAAAAATGAATTGTGATATTTAAAAATATCACTAATTGTGCAGTAGTTTGAGCACTCTTTGGCATTGTCTTTCTTTGGGATTGGAATGAAAATTGACCTTTTCCCGTCCTGTGGCCACTGTTGAGTTTTCCAAATTTGCTGGCATATTGAGTGCAGCACTTTCACAGCATCATCTTTCAGGATTTGAAATAGCATATGAGAGATGGGATAATCTACTGGTTAAAACCCCCACTTTTTTTATTTGGCTTTTGCTGGTGTGATTTCAGGTGAATTACTAAATCTCTTCGAGCCACAATTTCTTTGTCTGTGAAAAGATAATAACTTAATCTGCTTCATATGTTGCTGTGAGGGTTGAATAACTTATTTAGGTAAAGCACTCAGCCTGGTGTCTGGCAAATGGAAAATGTTAACTTAATCAAGAATTTATTCTCCTTATCCCTTCCCTGCCCAAGAGGACCTTATAGCTCTTTACAAATGCAGTTATACAGAAATGACCACCTTCATCCTCCCATGACCCACTGAAATAAAAAACAGTTGCAAAATGGAGAGACCTCATGTGCCCAAGAAAACAAGCTGTTGAAGGACCAGGATTTTAATTCTGATGCTTTGGTCAGTTGGCTGGATGACCTTGGACAGACTCTTTGTTTACAGTTATATTAACATTTCTGCAATATTTGGATGGAGAAGCTAAGGACCTGACTCCCCCCTCCCCCCGCCCCAGGTAATAGAAATGCTCATGTCTCCCCTATGCCCTTTAAAATCAACCAATCAATCAATATCCATCCAAACATTTCAATAAAAGACTTTCTCTTTTTGGTCCTAGTCAACCTTCTTAAAAGGTTATCTGCATTAATTTTTCTCCACCTTTCCACCTGCATTTGTTCCTTAGCAAGGCATGGCAATCTGCCCTTGGCCTCCTAACCATCATTACACCAGCTCTGGTTAAAACTACCTCTTCATTAACAAAAGCAAATGGTTATCTTTCGATCTTCATCTTGCTTAACTTTGACCACAAAAAGAAGAAGGCAAATGACCTTAAGGTGTGGGAAATACATTTTGAAGTTTGAGTCCAGACAAACTGAGTCTCAATGCTGAAATCGCAATTGCCATTTAAAGGGCCTTTGTTCTGCTGAAAACATCCCATATTCAGAATTAAAATGTGAATTATTCAAGTAATCAAGGAAACTAGGTCTACTAAAGTACCTTACCGTGACATCAGACACCAAAAGTGAAATCTGATGACAGGGAAATGATTAGAGCACAAAGCAATCTGTTGCTTTGTTCTGATGTGAAATGATGATGGTAAAGTAGGCACCTGCTGCTATTTGTACCTGATGGGTCCTAATACATTTCAGACCACTGTCTAGTTCATTCTGCCGTGTTCATCACAATGTATTTGTCTGGTGTCATATACCATTAAGACCTTCTTCTTTGTTAAGGAGCCTCTCCAAAGATCCAAGCAAAATATTAAAGATGATAATTTGCCTTACAGCAGACATTTTCAGTGGTTAATTTCAGGCACACAGGTATGTAGGTGCGGGCAATATTTTTGGTTAGGAAAAACTTTTCCAAGCCCTCTGGACCACCACCCCCTTCCTTTTTTTTCACCTCCCCTTGGAGTTGACTGCATTTTAATGGGGCATTTGGTGAAGCTGCTACCCTGAGCTGAGTCAGATTGTTGCAGAGAAAGTTTATCATTCTCAGGATTGCTGTCAGGATGATTAAATAGGGCTGTTGTACAATAGGTCCTAACCCACAGCAGCAATGAAGAGGAGTAAACACTGGATTGGGAATCGGGAACTGGCCTAGTCTGGTCGGTGACTCTGGGCAAGTTTCTTCCACTCTGTTAGCCTGGGTAGTGTCACCTATAAAAGGTGGGCTGACCTAGATAACTGATTCTAAAGTCAGTTTTAAAAATTTCTCTCTCAACTCTATAGTTCTCCGAATTTCTTTAAACCAGTTTTACCTTGGTTGATTTTACCACTACTTTGCAAAGTGATTACTTCTTGTCTCTCACTTCTTCACTTATTTTTTGGCTAGTTCACTCAGAGATAACCACAGGAAATATGCATCTCACAAGCAAATAATTTTCTTCTTTGGAGACATCTATGCTGTGTTCACTGTGGAGCAATTACATGGTAAATCTGGGATGTGTCCAGAATATTCACTCTTATAAAACGAGGCTCTTCAGCCTGAATGTTGGTTGCTCACTGATACTTGTATGAAATGCCAGTTGGGTGGCAAGGTTTGAAACCAGACAACTCTACTAGATAACCAGGCTCTGTATGAAATAGGTTATAGTCATCTCATGCTTCCACTCTGATAATTACTCTAAAGATTTTCAAATCCTAAGACTGATGAAATTTTTACATTTTTTTTTTTCTTGTTCCTGTTCCCCAGACTCAAGCTGATAGACAGCCAGAGCCTGGAAGCAATAATGACTCATTATTTAAACATTATTATGTCAATAATAATCATACCCTCTTTCTTGGGACTCAAGCACTAATATAAAGACTTTTTTTCTTTTAAAGACTCACAACCAGAAATACTGTGAAATTTCAGAATGTTAAGGATAAAAAGAATATCCTAAAAATGTCCCAATAGTGTTAACATAAAATATAGGACAGCTAGTTAACATTGAAGTTCAAATAGACAATAAGTAATTTTTTAGAATAAGTATGTTTCTAGAATTTCCTTGTTTATCTGAAATGCAAACTTAGTTGTATATCCTGTATTTTTACTTGCTAGATGTGGCAATGCTGTCTTTCAGAGTAAAACCAGATCACCCAAACATCCCATCAATTAGCAGTGGATGGTAAAAGGCAATTTGACTGATGTTTTCAAAATTCGGAGACATTAAAATTTTCAACCTATAGTCCCAACCTACCCAAGATATCAATGAAGGGATAAATGAAAACTTTTTAAGACATTCAAGGGCCTAGAAAAAATGACCTCTCAGAAAGTTATCCAGTATGCATCCCAAGAAAGCTGGCAAGTAAACCAAAGAAGACAGAGTACATAAAATATGAAAATATATGAACTATATGAAAAATATGAAATATATGGAAATATGAAAAATAAGAGATATATGAAGAATTTGAAAATATATGAAAAATATCAAAATATATTAAATATATGAAATATATGGAAAATATATGAAATATATGACAATCTGAAAATATATGAAATATGAAATATATGAAATACATGAAGAATATGAAAATATATGAAAAATATGAAGAATATGAAATATATGAAAAATATGAAGAATATGAAAATATAAGAAAAAATATGAAAAATATGAAGAATATGAAAATATATGAAGAATATGAAAAATATGAAGATTATGAAGAATATGAAAATATATGAGAAATATGAAGAATATGAAAATATATGAAAAATATGAAAAATATGAAGAATATGAAAAATATGAGAATATATGAAAAATATGAAGAACCTGAAAATATATGAATTATATGAAAAATATGAAGAATATGAAGAATATGAAAATATATAGAGAATATGAAAATATATGAAAAATATGAAGAATATGAAAAAATATGAAAAATATGAAGAATATGAAAATATATGAAAAATATGAAGAATATGAAAATATATGAAAAAATATGAAAAATATGAAGAATATGAAAATATATGAAAAATGTGAAATATATGAAGAATATGAAATATATGAAATATATGAAAATATGAAATATATGAAATATATGAAAATATGAAAATATATGAAAAATGTGAAATATATGAAGAATATGAAATATATGAAATATATGAAAATATGAAATATATGAAATATATGAAAAATATGTTTAATATATGAAACTATATGAAATATATGAAGAATATGAAAATATATGCAAAATATGAAATATATGAACTATATGAAGAATATGAAAATATATGAAAAATACAAAAATATATGAAAATATATGAAAAATATGAAGTATATGAAAGTATATGAAAATATATGAAAGTGTATGAAATATATAAAAGATCCGAAATATATGAAATATATGGGAAAAAAACAGAAAATAAAGATAAACTATCCTGCCTTCATGGAGCTTACATTCAGGTGAAGAGCTGAAAAGCATCTATGCTATAAAGTGATATGTTTTGGTGTAATAAATAAAGTAGAGGAGGAAATAGGAAGTGTTGTAGACTGCTGGAACTTTAGGAATGGTGTTTGGAACATCCTCACTGAGGATGTCTCCTCAGTCTAATGAGGGGACATGACTGTCTCCTCAGTCATTGTCTGCGATGGAATGGATTTAGGGAATCAGTCAAACTGTCCACTGTACCTGCAGAACGTACAGTCCAGGCAAAACAGGAGGACAGGTGGCTCTGGGGGAGATGTCTCCTGGGACAAAAGGAGACGTTGTAGAATATCTGTTGTCATGGAAAATTTAAAAATACTGTGAGAATTAGAAGAAACAAAAACAAGTATAAGGAGAAAGTTAACTTCACAGAATACCACTTGACTCCTCCGTGAATAATGCTTACAAAACAAAGTCGCAATGATGTAAAACGTTGTTATTAGTTTACAAATTTTAAAATATACTGATAGAGAAAGCATGGAAGATGTAATTTTAATTATAGAACCAAATGTAAATGTTATCACCTGGCATGCTCTACGATTGGAATGCCAGAAAAGGAAGACAGCAGAGCTAAAGATAAGTCTAAGAGCACCAGTGTTCTCTTTAAACCCAAGGGGATGTTAAGAGAATGACTATATTTGGTGTATGTTTACTGCCTAAAATTTCAAAGATAGCCAAACAATAGAGAAGCAAATGTGTTATAATTACACAGGGAAATTGGGGAAGATAGATGTGAGGTGATATAAGTGAGCTGAATCTTATAGCAGCAACTTAAATATCTAAAATGGACAAATTCGGACATTGTATATAAACTCACATTTACTGTAGAATCATAGAAGAAATACAGAATTTTGATGTAGCTACAGAATAAACAAGTTATAGACTTAGTGGGCTGATTTTGGGGAGTTAAGACAGGGTGAGAGTGAAGAACAGAGTATTATTTTCATTATTAGTCCTTTCAGACAAATTTGACTTTTGAACTATGTGTGTGCATTACGCTAAATTTTAAAATATCTGATTTCCACTCTACAAAAATTTCTTTTTGTACTCCTGAAAGTGATATGCTTTCACTATGGAAAATTTAGAAACTATATAAAACTTCTCCAGGATTTAGAGGTAACTATTAAAATATTGGCCCATTTTCTTCTAGTCTTTTGAGATCAATTACATTTACACACATTTGTGATTATGTGGAGTAAGGATACAACTTGATGTATTCAAATTTGTAAATCTGAACTGATTAACTTAGATTCCATAGATAATTTGTAACATTTATTTTTTTTTTTTTTAATTTTATTTTATTAGTTGGAGGCCAATTGCTTCACAACATTTCAGTGGGTTTTGTCATACATTGACACGAATCAGCCATTGAGTTACACGTATTCCCCATCCCGATCCCCCCTCCCACCTCCCTCTCCACCCGACTCCTCTGGGTCCTCCCAGTGCACCAGGCCCGAGCACTCGTCTCATGCATCCCACCTGGGCTAGTGATCTGATTCACCATAGATAATATACATGCTGTTCTTTTGAAACATCCCACCCTCACCTTCTCCCACGGAGTTGAAAAGTCTGTTCTGTACTTCTGTGTTTCTTTTTCTGTTTTGCATATAGGGTTATCGTTACCATCTTTCTAAATTCCGTATATATGTGTTAGTATGCTGTAATGTTCTTTATCTTTCTGGCTTACTTCACTCTGTATAATGGGCTCCAGTTTCATCCATCTTATTAGAACTGATTCAAATGAATTCTTTTTAATGGCTGAGTAATATTCCATGGTGTATATGTACCACAGCTTCCTTATCCATTCATCTGCGGATGGGCATCTAGGCTGCTTCCATGTCCTGGCTATTATAAACAGTGCTGCGATGAACATTGGGGTGCACGTGTCTCTTTCAGATCTGGTTTCCTCGGTGTGTATGCCCAGAAGTGGTATTGCTGGGTCATATGGCAGTTCTATTTCCAGTTTTTTAAGAAATCTCCACACTGTTTTCCATAGTGGCTGTACTAGTTTGCATTCCCACCAACAGTGTAAGAGGGTTCCCTTTTCTCCACACCCTCTCCAGCATTTATTGCTTGTAGACTTTTGGATAGCAGCCATCCTGACTGGCGTGTAATGGTATCTCATTGTGGTTTTGATTTGCATTTCTCTAATAATGAGTGATGTTGAGCATTTTTTCATGTGTTTGTTAGCCATCTGTATGTCTTCTTTGGAGAAATGTCTGTTTAGTTCTTTGGCCCATTTTTTGATTGGGTCATTTATTTTTCTGGAATTGAGCTTCAGGAGTTGCTTGTATATTTTTGAGATTAATCCTTTGTCTGTTTCTTCGTTTGCTATTATTTTCTCCCAATCTGAGGGCTGTCTTTTCACCTTACTTATAGTTTCCTTTGTAGTGCAAAAGCTTTTAAGTTTCATTAGGTCCCATTTGTTTAGTTTTGCTTTTATTTCCAATATTCTGGGAGGTGGGTCATAGAGGATCCTGCTGAGATTTATGTCAGAGAGTGTTTTGCCTATGTTCTCCTCTAGGAGTTTTATAGTTTCTGGTCTTACATTTAGATCTTTAATCCATTTTGAGTTTATTTTTGTGTATGGTGTTAGAAAGTGTTCTAGTTTCATTCTTTTACAAGTGGTTGACCAGTTTTCCCAGCACCACTTGTTAAAGAGGTTGTCTTTTTTCCATTGTATATCCTTGCCTCCTTTGTCAAAGATAAGGTGTCCATAGGTTCGTGGATTTATCTCTGGGCTTTCTATTCTGTTCCATTGATCTATATTTCTGTCTTTGTGCCAGTACCATACTGTCTTGATGACTGTGGCTTTGTAGTAGAGTCTGAAGTCAGGGAGGGTGATTCCTCCAGTTCCATTCTTCTTTCTCAAGATTACTTTGGCTATTCGTGGTTTTCTGTATTTCCATACAAATTGTGAAATTATTTGTTCTAGTTCTGTGAAAAATACCGTTGGTAGCTTGATAGGGATTGCATTGAATCTATAGATTGCTTTGGGTAGAATAGCCATTTTGACAATATTGATTCTTCCAATCCATGAACACGGTATGTTTCTCCATCTGTTTGTGTCCTCTTTGATTTCTTTCATCAGTGTTTTATAGTTTTCTATGTACAGGTCTTTTGTTTCTTTAGGTAGATATACTCCTAAGTATTTTATTCTTTTTGTTGCAATGGTGAATGGTATTGTTTCCTTAATTTCTCTTTCTGTTTTCTCATTGTTAGTGTATAGAAATGCAAGGGATTTCTGTGTGTTAATTTTATATCCTGCAACTTTACTATATTCGTTGATTAGCTCTAGTAATTTTCTGGTAGAGTCTTTAGGGTTTGCTATGTAGAGGATCATGTCATCTGCAAACAGCGAGAGTTTCACTTCTTCTTTTCCTATCTGGATTCCTTTTACTTCTTTTTCTGCTCTGATTGCTGTGGCCAAAACTTCCAAGACTATGTTGAATAGTAGTGGTGAGAGTGGGCACCCTTGTCTTGTTCCTGATTTCAGGGGAAATGCTTTCAATTTTTCACCATTGAGGGTGATGCTTGCTGTGGGTTTGTCATATATAGCTTTTATTATGTTGAGGTATGTTCCCTCTATTCCTGCTTTCTGGAGAGTTTTAATCATAAATGGGTGTTGAATTTTGTCAAAGGCTTTCTCTGCATCTATTGAGATAATCATATGGTTTTTATCTTTCAATTTGTTAATGTGGTGTATTACATTGATTGACTTGCGGATATTAAAGAATCCTTGCATTCCTGGGATAAAGCCCACTTGGTCATGGTGTATGATTTTTTTAATATGTTGTTGGATTCTGTTTGCTAGAATTTTGTTAAGGATTTTTGCATCTATGTTCATCAGTGATATTGGCCTGTAGTTTTCTTTTTTTGTGGCATCTTTGTCTGGTTTTGGAATTAGGGTGATGGTGGCCTCATAGAATGAGTTTGGAAGCTTACCTTCTTCTGCAATTTTCTGGAAGAGTTTGAGTAAGATAGGTGTTAGCTCTTCTCTAAATTTTTGGTAGAATTCAGCTGTGAAGCCATCTGGTCCTGGGCTTTTGTTTCCTGGAAGATTTTTGATTACAGTTTCGATTTCCTTGCTTGTGATGGTTCTGTTAAGATCTTCTATTTCTTCCTGGTTCAGTTTTGGAAAGTTATACTTTTCTAAGAATTTGTCCATTTCATCCAAGTTGTCCATTTTATTGGCATAGAGCTGCTGGTAGTAGTCTGTTATGATCCTTTGTATTTCAGTGTTGTCTGTTGTGATCTCACCCTTTTCATTTCTTATTTTGTTAATTTGGTTCTTCTCTCTTTGTTTCTTAATGAGTCTTGCTAATGGTTTGTCAATTTTGTTTATTTTTTCAAAAAACCAGCTTTTAGCTTTGTTGATTTTTGCTATTGTCTCTTTAGTTTCTTTTGCATTTATTTCTGCCCTAATTTTTAAGATTTCTTTCCTTCTGCTGACCCTGGGGTTCTTCATTTCTTCCTTCTCTAACTGCTTTAGGTGTAGAGTTAGGTTATTTATTTGGCTTTTTTCTTGTTTCTTGATGTAAGCCTGTAATGCTATGAACCTTCCCCTTAGCACTGCTTTTACAGTGTCCCATAGGTTTTGGGTTGTTGTGTTTTCATTTTCATTCATTTCTATACATATTTTGATTTCTTTTTTGATTTCTTCTATGATTTGTTGGTTATTCAGAAGCGTGTTGTTTAGCCTCCATATGTTTGAATTTTTAACAATTTTTTTCCTGGAATTGAGATCTAGTCTTACTGCACTGTGATCAGAAAAGATGACTGGAATGATTTCAATTTTTCTGAATTTTCCAAGACCAGATTTATGGCCCAGGATGTGATCTATTCTGGAGAAGGTTCCGTGTGCACTTGAGAAAAAGGTGAAATTGATTGTTTTGGGGTGAAATATCCTATAGATATCAATTAGGTCTAGCTGGTCCATTGTATCATTTAAGGTTTGTATTTCCTTGTTGATTTTCTGTTTAGTTGATCTATCCATAGTTGTGAGTGGGGTGTTAAAGTCTCCCACTATTATTGTGTTGCTATTAATTTCCTCTTTCATACTCATTAGCGTTTGCTGTACATATTGCGGTGCTCCTATGTTGGGTGCATATATGTTTATAATTGTTATATCTTCTTCTTGGATTGATCCTTTGATCATTATGTAGTGTCCTTCTTTGTCTCTCTTCACATCCTTTATTTGAAAGTCTATTTTATCTGATATGAGTATTGCGACTCCTGCTTTCTTTTGGTCTCCATTTGCGTGAAATATTTTTTTCCAGCCCTTCACTTTTAGTCTGTATGTGTCTCTGGTTTTGAGGTGGGTCTCTTGTAGGCAGCATATATAGGGGTCTTGTTTTTGTATCCATTCAGCCAATCTTTGTCTTTTGGTTGGGGCATTCAACCCATTTACATTTAAGGTAATTATTGATAGGTGTGGTCCCGTTGCCATTTACTTTGTTGTTTTGGGTTCACGTTTATACAACCTTTCTGCATTTCCTGTCTAGAGAAGATCTTTTAGCATTTGTTGAAGAGCTGGTTTGGTGGTGCTGAATTCTCTCAGCTTTTGCTTGTCTGTAAAGCTTTTGAATTCTCCTTCATATCTGAATGAGATCCTTGCTGGGTACAGTAATCTAGGTTGTAGATTATTCTCTTTCATTACTTTCATTAAGTCCTGCCATTCCCTTCTGGCCTGGAGGGTTTCTATTTATAGATCAGCTGTTATCCTTATGGGAATCCCTTTGTGTGTTATTTGTTGTTTCTCCCTTGCTGCTTTTAGTATTTGTTCTTTGTGTTTGATCTTTGTTAATTTGATTACTATGTGTCTTGGAGTGTTTCGCCTTGGGTTTATCCTGTTTGGGACTCTCTGGGTTTCTTGGACTTGGGTGGCTATTTCCTTCCCCATTTTAGGGAAGTTTTCAGCTATTATCTCCTCGAGTATTTTCTTGTGGCCTTTCTTTTTGTCTTCTTCTTCTGGGACTCCTATGATTCGAATGTTGGGGCGTTTCACATTGTCCCAGAGGTCCCTGAGGTTGTCCTCATTTCTTTTGATCCTTTTTTCTTTTTTCCTCTCTGCTTCATTTATTTCCACCATTCTATCTTCTACCTCACTTATCCTATCTTCTGTCTCCGTTATTCTACTCTTGGTTCCCTCCAAAGTGTTTTTGATCTCATTCATTGCATTATTCATTTTTAATTGACTCTCTTTTATTTCTTCTAGGTCTTTATTAAACATTTCTTGCATCTTTTCAATCTTTGTCTCCAGGCTATTTATCTGTAACTCCATTTTGTTTTCAAGATTTTGGATCATTTTTATTATCATTATTCTAAATTCTTTTTCAGATAGATTCCCTATCTCCTCCTCTTTTGTTTGACTTGGTGGGCACTTGTCATGTTCCTTTACCTGTTGGGTATTTCTCTGCCTTTTCATCTTGTTTAGATTGCTGTGTCTGGAGTGGGTTTTCTGTATTCTGGAGGTCTGTGATTTCTTTTTATTGTGGAGTTTTTACCCAGTGGGTGGGGTTGGACGGTTGACTTGTCAAGGTTTCCTGGTTAGGGAAGCTTGTTTCAGTGATCTGGAGCGTGGAACTTGATTTCTTCTCTTTGAAGAGCAATGGTGTGCCCAGCAATGAGTTTTGAGATGGGTCTATGTGTTAGGTGTGACTTTGGGCAGTCTGTATGTTGACTTTCAGGGCTATGTTCCTGTGTTGCTGGGGAATTTGTGTGATATGTCTTGCTCTAAAACTTGTTGGCTCCTGGGTGGTGGTTGGTTTCAGTGTAGGTATGAAGGCTTTTGGACGGTCTCTTATTACTTAAAGTTCCATGTAGTCAGGAGTTTTCTGGTGTTCTCAGGTTTTGGGCTTAAATCTCCTGCCTCTGGATTTCAGTTTTATTCTTCCTGTAGTCTCAGGACTTCTCCAACTATACAGCACTGATAATAAAACTTCTAGGTTAATGGCGAAAAGATTCTCCCCTGTTAGGGGCTCCCAGAGAGGTTCACAGAGTTACATGAAGAAGAGGACAGGGAAGAGGGAAATAGAGATGAGCAGGAGGAGAAAAAGGGGGACTCAAGAGGAGAGAGACAGATCTATGCAGTCGTCTGTTCCTAGAGTGTTCTCCGTAGCCCAGACACCAGCAAAGATTCACAGAATTGAATTGGGAAGAGAAGGGGAAAGGAGGAAATAGAGGTGTTCTGAGGTAGAAAACAGAGAGTCAAGATTGGGAGAGAATAATCACCACACTCCTGAATAAAAATGGAAACTGAATATTGGATTCTTAAATGTTTACAGTTTATATCATATACTGAAGAACAAAAATTAAAAATCTAGAGTATAGGTTAGACTCATAAAAATACTATATTAAAAACAAAAACAAAAACACCCCCCAAAAAATTTTAGAAATATATATGAGGTTCGGTTTAAAAATAAGGCTCCTCTTCTTTTTTTTTCCTTTTTTCCTCTCCTCTTTGTAAGGTTATAGTGTATTGAAAATGAATAATTAAGGAGTAGTAGAGGAGTACTAGAGGACTTTAAAAGAAATAAGAGAAGAAGAAAAATAAAAAATAGAGGAGGAGAAGGGAAAAAAAAGAGGAAAAAAAAAATTTTCCCTAACTACAAAACTCGTAAGAATTTATGAAAATGAATGTTAAGGAGTAATGGGGGAGTAATAGGGAATTTTAAAGGAAAATAAAAGAGAAAAAATTAAAAAGAAAAAAATAAACAAAAAAAAATTTCTTTTTTTTTTTTTTCCCTGCTTAAAAAAAAAAAAAAAAAAAAAGTAAAAATATATGTAGGAAGTTCTCTGGAGCTGTTGCGGTCAGTGTGGGTTCGGCTCAGTTTCAGATAGCTCCTCGTTCCAGCTTACACTTCTTGATATCTACAGGACCCTTGTGGTGTGGTCAGTGTTTCCTACAGGGATTTTAATCTGTTGCACCAGTTCCTTCTGAAGCGGTTTGGCTTCTGTTTGCCAGGCTCTTCAGGGCCTCATTTCCGCCCTGACCCAAGCGGGCGGAGGTGGACTCTTATTCAGGTAGCTAGTTCCGTCGCGCTGCAGGGAGGGGCTAGAGTTGCTCGGGCTCCGGAGCTGCTCAGGCTCCCAGCTGTTCTATATGGAGCGTCGCTGCGCGCAGTTCCAGCCCTCGGGTGTTCCGCCAAAGGTCGGAACAGAAAGCTGCGCCTGCTCTTTGTGCCTTCCCCGTCAGAGCGGTCCAGGCAGCCAGGGGCTTGGCGGTCGCACTCTCCCCGGGTGCGCGCGCCCACTCCCTTCCGCGGTCCCAGTCTCAGATTCCGCCGGCGCCAGTCCGGTGCGTGCGCCTTCTGCCCGCCGCGTCCCTAGCCCCAGTCCCCGCCTGCGCCGGTCGGGTGCCTGTGCCCTTTGTCTCGCCGCGACCCTCCCGGCGGATGTCGACCATCCAGAATCTCGGTCCCTTTGCTCTGCGAACCGCAGGCAGCGTGTTCTGGCCGGTTAATTTTCTCTCTCTTGCTCTCCCACAGTTCAAGCTGGGAACTCACAAAAGCTCCCTCCGATTGTCCACAGGGCTCTCAGGCCCGGACCCTGCCCCAAATAATGCCGCTCGCTCCTCTCCGTTCCGCTCCCACTTGCTGGTGGTGGATGCGGGTGTCTGGGGTACTCTCCTGCTGGGAGTTGCTTTTAGGCTTGTAATCTGTGGGTTTTATTATTGTTTCTCTCCCAGTCAGGTTGCCCTCTGAGATTCAAACACTTCCCCCAGGCCCGCCAGGTCGAGGGTTCCCCGGTGTCTGGGAACGTCCTCTATTAACACCCTTCCCGGGACGGATCTCCGTCCTTAGCTCTTTTGTCTCACTTTTTATCTTTTATATTTTGTCCTACCTCCTTTCGAAGACAACGGGCTGCTTTTCTGGGCGCCTGGTGACCTCTGCTAGCGATCAGAAGTTGTTTTGTGAAGTTTGCTCTGTGTACAGTTATTCTTTTGATGAATTTCTAGGAGAGAAAGTGGTCTCCCCGTCCTACTCCTCCGCCATCTTGGCTCCTCCCCCAATTTGTAACATTTAAAATCTCCTTTATGATTTTAAATGAAACCAAAATAAACATGATATTAAAATCTTTCTGCAAAGAGACCTTTGGCATTAAACAATAGCAGTAAAATTTGCCTATTTACCAATGTGACTAGACCCCAACAATCTAAGGGTAAGTTCATTCTGATGTTAATCAGGCAGTGAGAGCTATGACTTGCCAGACAAAATTAAATGACAGATTTGTTTCATAACTGGACAGTTACATCAGTTCAGTTCAGTTCACTCAGTTGTGTCCGACTCTTTGCGACCCCATGGACCACAGCATGCCAGGCCTCACTGTCCATCACCAACTCTTGGAGTCTACCCAAACCCATGTCCATTGAGTCGGTGATGCCATCCAACCATCTCATCCTCAGTCATCCCCCTCACCTCCTGCCCTCAATCTTTCCCAGCATCAGGGTCTTTTCAAATGAGTCAGCTCTTCGCATCAGATGGCCAAAGTATTGGAGTTTCAGCTTCAGCATCAGTCCTTCCAATGAATACTCAATGAACACTTCAATGAACACTTCAAATGATCTCCTTTAGGATGGACTGTTTAGATGTCCTTGCAGTCCAAGGGACTCTCAAGAGTCTTCTCCAACACCACAGTTCAAAAGCATCAATTCTTTCGCATTCAACTTTCTTTATAGTCCAACTCTGACATCCATACATGACTACTGGAAAAACAATAGCCTTGACTAGATGGACCTTTGTTGGTAAAGTGTTGTCTCTGCTTTTTAATATTCTCTCTAGCTTGGTCATAACTTTGCTTCCAAGAAGTAAGTGTCTTTTAACTTCATGGCTGCAGTCACCATCTGCAGTGATTTTGGTGTCCCCACCAAAAAAGTCAGCCACTGTTTCCCCATCGATTTCCCATGAAGTGATGGGACTGGATGCCATGATCTTAGTTTTCTGAATGGTGAATTTTAAGCCAAATTTTTCACTCTCCTCTTTCACTTTCATCAGGAGGCTCTTTAGTTTCTCTTTGCTTTCTACCATAAGGGTGGTGTCTCATCTGTGTATCTGAGGTTATTGATATTTCTCCCTGGCAGTCTTGATTCCAGCTTGTGCTTCTTCTAGCCCAGCATTTCTCATGATGTACTCTGCATATAAGTTAAATAAGCAGGGTGACAATATACAGCCTTGATGTACTCCTTTTCCTATTTGGAACCAGTCTGTTGTTCCATGTCCAGTTTGAACTCTTGCTTCCTGACCTGCCTACAGATTTCTCAAGAGGCAGTTCAGGTGGTCTAGTATTCTCATCTCTTTCAGAATTTCCCACAGTTTATTGTGATCCACGCAGTCAAAGGCTTTGGCATAGTCAATAAAGCAGAAATAGATGTTTTTCTGGAACTCTCTTGCTTTTTCAATGATGCAGCAGATGTTGGCAATCTGATTTTTGATTCCTCTGCCTTTTCTAAAACCAGCTTGAACATCTGGAAGTTCACAGTTCACATATTGCTGTAGCCTGGCTTGGAGAATTTTGAGCATTACGTTATTAGCGTGTGAGATGAGTGCAATTGTGCAGTAGTTTGAGCATTCTTTGTCATTGCCTTTCTTTGGAATTAGAATGAAATTTTACCTTTTCCAGTCCTTTGGCCACTGCTGAGTTTTCCAAATTTGCTAGCATATTGAGTGCAACACTTTCACAGCATCATCTTTTAGGATTTGAAATAGCTCAACTGGAATTCCATCACCTCTGCTAGCTTTGTTTGTAGTGATGCTTCCTAAGGCCCACTTGACTTCACATTCCAGAATGTCTGGCTCTAGGTGAATGATCACACCATTGTGGTTATTTGGGCCATGAAGATCTTTTTTGTACAGTTCTTCTGTGTATTCTTGCCACCTCTTCTTAATGTCTTCTGCTTCTGTTAGATCCATACCATTTCTGTCCTTTATTGAGCTCATCTATGCATGAAATGTTCCCTTTGTATGTCTAATTTTCTTGAAGAGCTCTCTAGTCTTTCTCATTCTATTGTTTTCCTCTA
The DNA here is from genome assembly GCF_963930625.1 of Muntiacus reevesi. Lineage (NCBI taxonomy): Eukaryota > Metazoa > Chordata > Mammalia > Artiodactyla > Cervidae > Muntiacus > Muntiacus reevesi. Next base: position 49,554,616 of record NC_089253.1, read on the forward strand.
TTTCTTTGCACTGATCACTGAGGAAGGCTTTCTTTTCTTTTCTTTTCTTTTTTTTTTTTTTCATTTATTTTTATTAGTTGGAGGCTAATTACTTTACAATATTGTAGTGGGTTTTGCCATACATTGATGTGAATCAGTCATGGATTTACATGTATTCCCCATCCCGATCCCCTCTCCCACCACTCCCCACCCCATCCCTCTGGGTCTTCTCAGTGCACCAGGCCCAAGCATTTGTCTCATGCATCCAACCTGGGCTGGTGATCTGTTTCACCCTTGATAATATACATGTTTCGATGCTGTTCTCTCAAAACATCCCACCCTTGCCTTCTCCCACAGAGTTCAAAAGTCTGTTCTGTACATCTGTGTCTCTTTTTCTGTTTTGCATATAGGGTTATCATTACCATCTTTCTAAATTCCATATATATGCGTTAGTATGCTGTATTGGTCTTTATCTTTCTGGCTTACTTCACTCTGTATAATGGGCTCCAGTTTCATCCATCTCATTAGAACTGATTCAAATGAATTCTTTTTAATGGCTGAGTAATATTCCATGGTGTATATGTACCACAGCTTCCTTATCTATTCGTCTGCTGATGGGCATCTAGCTTACTTCCATGTCCTGGCTATTATAAACAGTGCTGCGATGAACATTGGGGTACACGTGTCTCTTTCAGATCTGGTTCTTAGGAAGGCTTTCTTATCCGTCCTTGCTATTCTTTGGAACTCTGCATTCAAATGGGTATATCTTTCTTTTTCTCCTTTGCTTTTCACTTCCTTTCTTTTCACAGCTATTTGTAAGGCCTCCTCAGACAGCCATTTTGCCTTTTTGCATTTCTTTTTCTGTGGGATGATCTTAATCCCTGTCTCCTGTATAATGTCATGAACCTTGTCCATAGTTCATCAGGCACTCTGTCTATCAGATCTAGTCCCTTAAATCTATTTCTCACTTCCACTGTATAGTCATAAGGGATTTGATTTAGGTCATACCTGAATGGTCTAGTGGTTTTCCCCACTCTCTTCAATTTAAGTCTGAATTTGGCAATAAGGAGTTCATGATCTGAGCCACAGTCAGCTCCCAATCTTGTTTTTGCTGACTGTATAAAACTTTTCCATCTTCGGCTGCAAAGAATATAATCAATCTGATTTCAGTGTTGGTCATCTGGTGATGTCCATGTGTAGAGTCTTCTCTTGTGTTGTTGGAAGAGGGTGTTTGCTATGACCAGTGTGTTCTCTTGGCAGAACTCTATTAGCCTTTGCCCTGCTTCATTATGTACTCCAAGGTATAATTTGCCTGTTACTCTGGGTGTTTTTATTTTCTTCATACTTTTGCATTCAAAAGCCATTTTGAATGGCTATAATGAAAAGGACATCTTTTTTGGGTGTTAGTTCTAAACGATCTTGTAGGTCTTCATAGAACCATTCACCTTCAGCTTCTTCAGCATTACTAGTCAGGACGTAGACTTGGATTACCGTGATATTGAATGGTTTGCCTTGGAAACGAACAGAGATCATTCTGTCTTTTTTGAGATTGCATCCAAGTACTGCATTTCAGACTCTTTTGCTGACTATGATGGCTACTCCATTTCTTCTAAGTGATTCTTGCCCACAGTAGTAGATATAATGGTCATTTGAGCTAAATTCACCCATTCCAGTCCATTTTAGTTCACTGATTCCTAAAATGTCAGTGTTCACTCTTGCCATCTCCTGTTTGACCACTTCCAATTCATGGACCTAACATTCCAGCTTCCTATGCAATACTGCTCTTTACAGCATTGGACCTTGCTTCTATCACCGGTCACATCCAGAACTGGGTGTTATTTTTGCTTTGGCTCCATCCCTTCATTCTTTCTGGAGTTATTTCTTCACTGATCTGCAGCGACCTGGGCAGCTCATCTTTCAGTGTCCTATCTTTTTGCCTTTTCATACTGTTCATGGGATTCTCAAGGCAAGAATACTGAAGTGGTTTGTCATTCCCTTCTCCAGTGAACCACATTTTGTTCAGAACTCTCCACCATGACCCGTCTGTCTTGGGTGGCCCAACACTGCATGGCTTAGTTTCATTGAGTTAGACAAGGCTGTGGTCCATGTGATTAGATTGGTTAGTTTTCTGTGATTGTGGTTTCAGTCTGTCTGCCCTCTGATCCCCTCTCTTAGGGCCTACCATCTTCCTGGGGTTTCTCTTACCTTGGACATGGGGTGTCTCCCCTCGGCCACTCGCCACTCCAGCACCATCGCCACTTGCTGCTCATAGATACCTTATATAATAAGGCATGGTATTCAGATCCTGCCTTCCTCACTGGTCTTGCCTTCCATTCTCCCCAGTCTTTGCTCAGTGCCCAAGCTCCTGGGATCTAACTCTCCATCATAGAATGTACCAGGCTTCTCTCCCTGCTTTGTGCTTGCTGCATGCATTCCCTGATGCATGCACTTGAGATACTCTTTGCAAGCTATTTAGCCTGAACAAGTATTACAAGTCCATTAGGTCTCAGCCTAGATCCTCTCTCCCCTGTGATGCTTACCTAATTCCTTCATGGATATCATACAGCCTCTTCCCTTGGGCAACCACCAAACTTTCTCCATATGCTATGACTAGTGCATATGAAGTATGAGTTATAGAGCTAAAAGAATGTGTTATGGGGTCAGACTGCCTGAGCTTGGCTCTCAGCTCCATATCTAACTGGAAAAGTCACTAAAATAATGGGAGCCTCAGTTTGTTGCTGTTGTTAAGTTGCTAAGTCATATCTGACTCTTTGTGACCCCATGGACTGGAGCATGTGAGGCTCTTCTGTCCTACACTATGTACTGGAGTTTGCTCAAAGTCATATTGTGATACCTTACCATCTCATCCTCTGTTGCCTCCTTCTCCTTTTGCCTTCAATTTTCCCCAGCATTGGAGTCTTTTCCAGTGAGGTGGCTCTTTGCAAAAGGTGGCCAAAGAATTGGAGCTATAGCTTTAGCATCAGTCCTTCCAATGAATATTCAGGGTTGATTTCCTTTAGGATTGATTGGTTGGATCTCCTTGCAGTCCAAGGGACTCTCAAGAGTCTTCTCCAACACCAGAGTTCAAAAGCATCAGTTCTTTGATACTTAGTGTTTTTAATGGACCAACTCTCACATCCATACCTGACTACTGGAAAAACTATAGCTTTGACTAGATGGACCTTTGCCAGCAAAGTGATGTCTCTTTTTAATACCTGTCTAGGTTTGTCATAGCTTTTCTTCCAAGTGGCAAGAATCTTTTAATTTCATGGCTACAGTCACCATCCACAGTGATTTTGGAGCCCAAGAAAATAAAGTCTGTCACTGCTTCTACTTTTTCCCTTCTCAGGGCTCAGTTTACTCATCTGTAAAATGGTATTATTAATAATATCTACCACACTGGCTGTGGGAAAGATTACAAACTACAGAGAAGGCACTTGGCACAGTGCCTGGACTATGGTAAGTGCTCAGAAACATCTGGCATTATTTGTTGCTACTGTTGTAATGATTGACTTGCATGGCTAGCCACTGAATTAAGGGACTGTAACTTTTCACTATTACATACTCTGCACAACTGTAGAACTTGGCATTGTGTCCTTGAAAGTTTATTGACTAAATGAATGGGTAAATGAATGCTTTAGAGAGTAAATTCAGTTACCTTTTTATAATTATCATTTTTCAGGATAGTAGTTCCAAGAATGGGCCTCAAAGTCATGCAAAAAGCCAATACGTATTATTAATTCAAGGAGCCAATATTTTTCTTATTAAAATAAAGAGTCACTTCCTGAATACATTAATTGTATTATCAGCCCTGAGAAAGATTAACCTAAAAGCTACGAGGTCTCTCAGCAATGCGGGACCTTGTCTGTTTCCTGTAAGATTTCTCACCATCATAGAGATGACAGTACTTCTGATCTACAGAGATTGAGGACTAACGGGATAATGCATTTCATGAAGGGTTCCTAACCACAATATGAGTGGGAGCAACATTAAAGCACGTTTTTATTATCTTGTGAATTCATGTTTTCTCTTTGATTGCTTTTCTCCCCCTCGAGAGAATTGTGGTTCCACTCAAGCCCAGGCACATGCAATGCCTTTGGAGTTGTGTGGTGCTGACTCGTGTCCTCGGGGACTGTAAGTACTAAGAGTGATGCTGTTCTGTGCATCACCCCGGAACCAAGACTCCGCCATCAGAATGAGACGATGCCTTACTCCACCTGCAAGAGAATGAGGTTCTATTGGCATTTTGCAAGTCTGAGTCCAAGCCAGACACTCTGGCAGTTATTTGGGAGAATAATATTTGTCCTGCTTATCTGCAAAGGCTGCCGGAAGAGTCTAGTGAGCGATTTTATAGAGTACAAAGTGATCTACAAATACAAGCATTTTTATTATGATTAAAAACACATCTCATCTTCTACTGGAACCTCTAGATAAAGGAATGTTGGTATGATAAAGAGCTAGAGCTAAGTGGGGAAAAGTGCTAAAAACCTAATTACCAAATATGGCATTAAGAGAGTAATTACTTGATTAATTAATGATAGGGGCCCTATGTTTAAAGTCTTTCAATTATACTGACATCAACCATCTTTGCCTATCAGGATTGGCTTATTTCTGCCGATGAAAAACTACCAAACCACTGAGGCCTAACTGACATGTGATTAATATGAACTCTGTTAATTGTATGGTTGAGTTTTATGTATGAAGCTGTATCCCTGATTTTTCTCCCTTAATTTCCTTCTGTTTAACTGTTGGTTGTAAAACAGTTTTAAATATATCTGCTGAGCATGAGTGCAAGTTTTGCAACTTGAAAAGTGCCTGAGTCAGTTTGGGCATTTCATGTAGTAAAACAGACTTGGGGGAACTCATAGGCTGTGAGATGGATTGCCGCTTGGCTTCCACTCCCAACCCTGCTGGCTCTTTCCTGCAGCTGCTCACTGGCACTGAATCTCATCTGTTATCATTAAGCACATGCATAGCATCAATAGTGGCAAAAGGCTTAATCACTTTCTTTTTGCCAGCCCATCTGATGGCCCTCTTCAACCTCTTTCTGGACAGATGAAGATGATGACAGCTGCCAGTCTGGTCTTCTCAGCAATCATTTACCCTTTCTGTTAGTGGCACCTGATTTCCTTTTGGGACCCTACCCTTCCTCCTACACTTTGCCTGCTCATATTCTCTGTGGTTCAAGTAGAGCTGATTTCATTTCCCTTGCTCCAGGGCAGGTCTTACACAAATAGAATCTCAATGATTGGTTTAAGGATGGGCATGTGACCCAAGCTGAGCCAGTGAGAGGCACCCCTGGGACCCAGGTGGCACTAGTGGTGAAGAACTCCCCTGCCAAAGCAGGAGATGCGAGACACATGCCGCAGGTTCTGTCTGTGGGTTGGACAGATCCCCTGGAGGAGGGAATGGCAGCCCACTCCAGTATCCTTGCCTGGAAGATCCCACAGACAGAGGAGCCTGGCGGGCCATAGTCCATCGGGTCACAAAAAGTCGGGCACGACTGAGGCGGCTTAACACACACACACGTGGGGAAAGAACAGCTCTGTCTTTCCACTAAGCCTAGAGTTTCTGGTCTCTTTGTCACAAACAAAGGAGAGTCCAGCCAAGAATGCAGACAGAGGAAAGGAGAGCCAAGAGATGGAGAGAGATAAACTCTGAGGACCTTGTTTGAATATGTGGGTTTGGTCATACCTGAAGATAAACCTGATCCTGTGCTATGCCATTATATGAGCCAGTTTGAATAGATTTTTGTCACTTGTAACATAGAGTCTTGACTCAAATGATGTTGCTGATCACCGTACCTTCTGCCTCAGCATTTATGTTCAGATCCTTAAGAAAAATGAGAATGAGACAGAAAGAAGTCAGTCTGCAGGAAATAAGATTCAGTGTTTTAGAAATACTTCTACATTTTTTCTTTTTTTTTTTTTTTTTGTCAAGCTGCGAGGCATGTGAGATCTTAGTTCTCCATCCAGAGATTGAAACTGTGCCCCCCCTGCAGTGGAGTGCAGAGTCCTGACCACTGCACCACCACAACAGTCCCAGAGATACATATACATTAAAAATTATATATTTCCTCTCCTAGAAAAAGTGCTTGGGTCCATCAAACACTTTCCCTTATTTTATTGGAGTGGTCTGATTAAAGTGATTCTGTGACATCTTGCTGGTTAGGGAATGGCTTCATTCACTGGAGGAGACCCTGCAGTTCATTCATTCATTCAATGATGGGTGTCTACTTGTGTGAGGTGATAAAGATGTGTCAGGCAAACAAGATCTCTCTTTACCTAGCAGAGATTACAATCTAATAGATTTTAGTGAATCAAGAATCCAGGATACATAGATATAGAGAAAAATTAACAGATTTTCATAATACCCTTTAGTGAGGGGCAGGACCACCTGAGGATACATCCTATGACTTTGAAGGTATGTTCATAATATTATTACAGAAATATTCATGCTTTGATATTTGTTTTACTCTATAAAGACCCTCAGGTCTTTTAGTTTTTATTCTTAAAAAGGAAAAATTTTATTAAAAAGGAAATTGAGGCAGCTCAACAATAAGAAGATTGGAAGGACTGAAAAATACACCCCCCTCCCCCCAAGCCCCATTAATCCTATTACTATAAAACAACTGACTTTCTTTGGGGCTACTAAGATTTTTGCAGATTTTGGGCACCTTTACTCCAGTGAGCTACAAACACTTTATATGGTTGAGTGCATTTTATTTTCCGCAGCTCTGTTGATTGTATCAGAGGCCAGAGTTATATTTCCCAATTCACAGAGGGGATAACCAATGGAGAGAAGGCTAGAGTTGCCTGAGGTATCACAGTTGGAGGTTGAGACAGATGCTGATCCACTCTGGTCCTTATGAGGTCTTTCAATGACCCTCTCTCCACTCTCAACCTTGATTCACCATTCCCCAAATATGGAATCCCCAAAGGAATTCCATGCCTTTATCACCACTGTTCTTTATCCGGGACTGTTTGTACCTCTGTGTCCCTTCCTCTCATGAATTTTCACCTCTAGTTGTCCTTCCAGAACTCAAGAAAAAGCCTTCTCTTTTCATAAAGCTCTCTGAGATCTTTCCTAGAGAGAAGCAATTTCCTTATATTCTCTTCTCATTATATTTGATTTATTCCTGCAGATTTTTTTCAAACTTAGCCTAATATTTATTTACATACCTCTCTCTCCTGATGGCATGTAAACTCATTTAGACAAGGAAAGCTGCCTGGCTCCTCCTTGTGACTCTGATTGGGTGTGCTGCTTTGAAAGAGAGTTAAATAAGTATTTGCTGAATGAATGATGTGTGGGTTCTTTCACAAATTAAAAATGAGGCTAAATACCTCCTACTTTCTCTCAGCTGAGTCTTGCAGAGGCTGTTCCCTTTCTAGGATGTGTGCTTCCATTCCCCTTACTTCTGCCACTGGCTAGTTTACAGCCCACACTAAGAAATACATTTTATAGTTAACTCATTATAAACATATCAGGAAATATTAACCTTTGCTACCTGAAATATGTTCTGATCTATACTCTATTACTCTATTCTGTTTCCTTCTATCCTTTTCTCTTCTACTGTGCTATTGTCCAGTCTATTATTTCATTTCAAAAGACATTGGTTGTGGCACACTATTTAATTTCCTTAACCTAATTAGAGTTTACAAGAAGCATTGGCCTAATTGATTCCTACTTATCTTTCAGATCTCTGTTCACAAGTTGCTTCTTCAGGAAAGTCTCCTGACCTCCCAGGCTAGATTGAGCCTCTGCTGGAGCCCCCTCTTCAGAGAATTTAACCATGTCTTCTTGTGTAATTGTTTGGCTGTCTTTTTCCCCCATTAAACTCCAAGCTTCATGAGGGTGGGGCTTTTTATTTTTTATCATCATATTCTCAGTGCCTAGTACAGTGCCTGGGACCCACCTATGCACATTAAAACTTTGTTGAATAAATTGGGTATTTTTAAATTGATGGATGAGAGACTGTCATAGTCACATTTGCGCTTTAAGTAGATCTCCTAGGCTACATGCATTTCATTGTTCAAAGGACAGATGAAGTTGGGGAGGTGTTGAAGGGTGGAAGGCCTCGATGCCAAGAGGCAGGGAGATCAGTTTGGGAGCCAATATAGAGGGGATCTGAACTAAGGGACAATCAGTGGTGTTGAAGAACTAAGGACAGGTCCCTGAGATTGTTTGAAGGGAAAACTGAGGGAACATAATGATCTGTTTTGGGGGTGAATCCAGTTCTTACGAATTCTTTTCCATCATGGTCAGACAGCAGGAAGTCACCCTTCTGGCTCTGGGTGCCTCCCAGGCTGAAGGTCTTCCTTGTCCTGGGGTTTTGCCCCTGGAGGGATGCAATAAAGATATCACAGCCTCTGTTGGATCTACTGCCTCACAGCACCATTCCAGGGGCTAATTATACCATGGCTCTCTTTGTTTTCTCCATTGATGTTAGTTTTAAACCAATTAAGATGGGGAGGGATTTCAAGTAAGATTGTGTCTTTATTGATCAGTTTTACACTAATGTCTTAGTTCTTAATTAAGGGAGTCCAGTGCTCTTGTCTACAGACACAAAGCCTCCTGAGCTGACCTAACCCACAGCAGAGGAAAGGCAGGCTCCCATGGCACTCAGTTTAGAGATGCAATGGCAGCACGATCCCTCAGCTCCCAGCACCAGCTCTGGACTGGACTGTGTTTTCTGGCAATAGCTCTGGAACCCAGGGGTGTGTCTATGCAGTGTGACTGAGACTTCTCTCGGTACTAGATTTGGTATCTGTGCTCGTCATGAGGGCACATTGCCCAGCTATGGTTCAGACTGTCTGTGATTGTTCTAATTTGGTTATTCAAACAGCCAAAATAATGACTAATGCAACTGACAAAAATATTTTTGGTGCACAGTGGCATCAACCACTTGACCACTGACCTCTGTTAGAGTTGGAAATCTTAAATCAAGCACAAAAAGAGCAGTCCATAGGATGAGGAGATATTTATCAGAGGCCATCCCATTTCCTTTTCCTAGGGTCATGCTATATAGAACAGGGGCCCTCTGGCTGTATTTCTGCCAGTACCCTTTCCTCTGTTCATTATCTCTACCTCTCTGAGATACACTCTTTCCCCCTTCTGGGTTGACTATGCATTGAACTATTTCTTCTTAGATAAATTATTTTTCTCCCAAGATAAATCTCATTTTATTATGTGCTGTCCATATTTCTATTCCACTAAGTCCATTTATATTATCACTTGGCCTTGCCCGATGCTTGGCCTACTTCTCATTTCAGTGTTACCACGACTCCAGAGTTGCCACAGAACAAGCAAGGAGCACACTTCCTTCCACTACAGGAAAAGGAGGGGAGAAGAGGAAGAAAAACCAATGAGGAGAAAAATGATCCTCTGTTTACTTTCTGTACAGGACCAGCTGTGGTTTCATACAAAATGTGTGGAAAGAACCAGCCATATAGAGAGTAATGATAACAAGTACCATTTGACTGTTTTATATGTATTAACTTTCTCAGTTCTTACAGCCACTCTCTGGAGAATGTGCTGTGATCATCTCCTTTCAGCTGAGGAAACTGAGGCACAGAGAGATTACACATAATATGCCCCAAATAAGTGTGCTAATGTAACTACTAAGTGATTGAGTGAAGCTAACATATAAATTATACAGATTCTAAATTTTAGTAGTTTTAAAATTTTCCCTTTTCAAGAAATATTTACTATTTATTTATTTGGGTTTCCCAGGTGGCTCACTTTTAAAAAATCTGCCTGCCAAAGCAGGACAGATCCCATGGACAGAGAAGCGTGGCAGGTTACAGCCCGTGGAGTCACAAAGAGCCGGACGTGCCTGAGCACGCGCTCACACTCACGCTGTAATTTGTTTATTTGGCTATGCCGGCTGTTAGTGGCAACATGCAAACTCTTAGTTGCAGCATGTGGGATCTAGTTCCCTGACCAGGTATCAAACCTGCCCCCATGCTGCACCCCCCCTGCAATGGGGGCACAGTCTTAATTCCTGGACCATGGGGAAAGTCCCTAAAATTCTCAGTTTTTAATCCCAGGTGTCAGACATAAGTGATCTCAACTGTTACACAGTCATTATTTAAAAACGGGCGAGAGAGCGTGACCACACCATCTTGGCTCATTTGCTCTCTCCCCACAAAGAGACTCACAGATATAGAGAACAAACTTGTGGTTACCAATAGGGAGGGAGGTGGGATGGATTGGAAGATTGGATGCAAGCTATTATATACGGAATGGGTAAACAACAAGATCCTACTATGTAGCACAGGGAACTATATTCAATATCCTATGATAAACCATAAGGGAAAAGAAATTTTAAAAGAATATATATATATACATATATATGTATAACTGAATCATTTGTCTGTAAAGCAGAAATTCACACAACATGGTAAATCAATTATCCTTCAATAAAATAAATCTTTTAAAAGCAAAATAATTATGATTCACATGAATTTGAGTCCCTGTTTTCAATTCTGCTTCTCTAGAGAAAAACCTGACTAATATATATCAGATATATATATTAATCAAGAAGGTATTTCTAATTTCTAAAAGTTAAGATTTTCTTTTGATTACTTTTAAATTATTCATTTCTTTTTTATTGGCTGAAAAACTTTCTTTTTTTAATTGACTATTAATTTAACCCTTAATTTTTTCCAAATAATATATTCTTTGTGGACAAATGCATAACTGGTTTTCATAAATATTCCAGGGACATAAGAAAAAAACAAGTAGTTCTTGTTTGGTGGATTTAGGATTGAAATATACCTATAATTTTATTATTCATTTCCTCAATCTCCAATGAGACAGTTAATTTAGGTAGGTTGATAAGGAGTCCAGAGTCCTCAAGGAGGAAGTAGTCCAGGCCCTCGAGAAGGAGAAAAGTGTCCTGGGCTCTCAAGGAGGAGAAAGGGGCAAACATTTTTTTCCTACATTCCTTGTCTTAGTCACATAAAACGCTTTTTCTTTAAGACCAGAACTAATGTCTCAAGGCTATGTTTTCCCTTAAACTCTGTACCAATGATAATATAAATACAATGTATCCTGCTTGAGGACTTGTTTCTCCTTCTTAAGGACCTTCTGACTAATCCTGTCATCTTAAAATGTATGATGTGGGAGTGGGTCTGGTAAGACCTTTCTATTGTCAGTTCTCAGTTCAGTTGAGTTCAGTCTCTCAGTCGTGTCCAACTCTTTGTGACCCCAGGGACTGCAGCACACCAGGCTTCCCTGTACTTCTCCAACTCCCGGAGTTTGCTCAAACTCATGTCCATCGAGTCAGTGATTCCCTCTAACCATCTAATCCTTTGTTGGTCCCCTTCTCCTGCCTTCAATCTTTCCCAGTATCAGGGCCTTTTCAAATGAGTCACTTCTTCGCATCAGTTGGCCAAAGTTTTGGAGTTTCAGCTTCAACATCAGTCCTTCCAATGAATATTCAGGAATGATTTCCTTTAGGATGGACTGGTTGGATCTGCTTGCAGTCCAAGGGACTCTCAAGAGTCTCCTCCAACACCACAGTTCAAAAACATCAGTTCTTTGGTGCTCAGCTTTCTTTATGGTCCAACTCTCATATCCATACCTGATTACTGGAAAAACCATAGCTTTGACTAGATGGAACTTTGTTGGCAAAGTAATGTCTCTGCTTTTTAATATGCTGTCTAGGTTGGTCATAGCTTTTCTTCCAAGGAGCAAGTGTCTTTTAATTTCGTGGCTGCATTCACCATCTGCAGCGATTTTGGAGCTCCCCAAAGTAAAATCTACCTTAAAAATAATGAACCAAAAAATGTTCCTTTTGTATTCTGGATACATGTCATTTATCAGATACATGAATTGTGGATACTTTTTTCCTTTTTATGAGTTGTCTTTTTATTTTCTTGATGGTGTCATTTTAACCACAAAAGTTTTAAATTTCAAAGAGTCCAATATTTCTAATATTTTCATCTGTTGCTTGTGATTTCAGTGACATTGCTTAGAAATCATTGCTTTACCCAAAGTCATGAAGATCTACTCCTATGTTTTCTTCTAGGAGTTTTAGGTATTATATTTATGTCTATGTTCCACTTTTCTTAAGTAGGAATCCCACTTTGTTGTTTTGCATATGGATATCCTCCCTAGATTCTTTTCCTAAGGTGTTGATACATTCTCTGACTTCCAGCATGTTCCTATGCATTTTCCATTCATTCTAATAAGGGAATAATCTTGGCTGGGAGTAGAATCTTGGTTGCAATCTCACAGTGTCTGTGGCTGCTATTTTACTGTTTTTCAGCTTCTATGGTGGCAGTAAAGAAATCTGATGCCATTCTGATTATTTTTCCCTTACAGAGCTTGTGTTCTTTTATTTTAGCTTTTTAAATTTATTTTTTAATTGAAGGATAATTGCTTTACAATATTGTGTTAGTCCCTGCCATATAGCAGCATGGATCAGCCATAGGTATAAGCATGTCCCCTTCCTCTTGAACCTCTCTCCCACCTCACACCCCACCCCTCTAGGTTGTCAGAGCACAGGATTTGAGTCCCCTGCACCATACAGGAAACTCCCACTGGCTCTTTAATTCTACATATGGTAATGTTTCAATGCTATTCTCTCAATTTGCCCCACCCTCTCCTTCCCGCATTGTCTCTGCAAGTCTGAGCTTACATTCTTTCTATTTGAATGCTTTTCTTTTCACCCAAAGTTTGGAATATTACCAAGGTGCTTCCTTGTGTGTCTCTTTACTCTACAGTCCTGACAGAACTCAAAGAGTCTCACGTGTTATAACTCTTCTTTGCTTCTCCCGGAGCACCCATGTTTCACATACTGGGCTTTCTGGATATATTCTCCACGGCTCTTAAGTTTTCCTTCATGATTTCCATCTCTTCACATTTTTCCTTTGTGTTTTGAAATATTTCTTATAATTTGATCTTCCAGGCCATTAATTTGGATCTCAACAATGACCACGCTCTATTTTGATTTCTTTCCTGAATCTCTTAGTTGAGATTTTTTGACTCCAGTAAGGCTATCTTGCTGTTGTGTGTTTTGTACGTGAGTCTCCATAAGTACTTGTTATTTTTTATTTTATTTTATTTTTAATTTATCTTTTCAGACCATGCTTTGCAGCACATGGGATCTTATTTCCCCAACCAGGGATTGAGCGCATATCCCCTGCATTGGGAGAATGGAGTGTTAACCAGTGGACCACCAGGGAAGTCCCCAAGTACTCATTATTTTTATTTAAAAAATTATTCATTTAATTTAATTTAATAAATTAAATTAGAAATTTATTTTAAAAGTGTTGACATTCTTCTTCAGCAGCTCTATTTCACTGTACATGCATTCTGTGTCTCCTTATGGATATTTCCATGTCAGCAGAAACTCACATTACCCACATCTTCACTAGAGCCTGCTGTCCAAAGACCCCAGAAGCCCTTAGAAGTGGGAGAGGTAGAGAGATTGAATGCGTGCCTGAGAGAGTGAGGGAGTTTGGATCATTATCTTCCAAAGACGCTTGCAACAGGTTACACCACTTCAGTTTCAATTTCTGATCTAATTCTCTGCCTCTTCAAGCAGAATGTGTTCTCTTAGGCCTGGGCCTGAATCCTATTTGTTTTTGCACACTTAACACTTGGTCCAGGGCGTGGGGCATAAAGGACTTTCACCAGCCTATACTTGGAACGCATGAATGCAAATGTGAAACTCCAATGAATAATTTGATCAGGACTCAGGAAATTCATCTAGAATCTTGCATTGCCCCCAGAGTCTTTGACTCTGGTAATTTAAACAAAGAAGATTTTATTGGAATGATTTGAGATAGTCCAAGGATTGAGAAAGTAGAGAACTAGGCCTGGAAATGGGCAGGAGGCAAGGCAGCCCTTGAGGGCCAGGAAACTAGAAGTCAGGACTAACCAAGCAGTAGAAACACTATGATCAGTGTAACATTACTGAGGGAATGTCCCCCAGTCTTTTTTAAAAAATTGCTCACTCAATATTTAAAGCCCTGGAGAGACTCTATCAGCTATGCAACAACCATGGCAAGAAAGATTTGATCTATTGGCTTCTGGAGTGGGAGTCAGGCATCTGGATTTCCCACCTCAAAAAGGCAAACCCACAAAAGAAAGGTAACTCCTCCTCAGGGCAGGGTGTGTTAGGGAGGGGGGCATGGTGCAGGGCGACCACAAAACAGCATGTTTCCAAACAAGGAGGCTTTTAGAAAAGAGGTGTCTGATTTCCAAAGTAGTGCAAATGTTCCCTCTCTGAAGCCTACCTTTTCTCCCTGCTGCTGGAGCCCCTAAGAGCACTGCCAATGCTGGAGTGAGGGAGGGGAGAGGAAAGGGTAAATGAAATGCTATCAGACTCATACCGGCCCCCTCCATCTTCCAAGCCCTGCTCTTCTGAAGTGGGACCTGTTCTCTTGGGAGCCAGGGGAATTCTCAAAACTGGTTTTATGGAGAGGCAGGTGGGCTCCTGGGGTCCTACAATCAACCCATCTCTCATAAAAGCAGTGTAGGTATGACATTTAGGTTCTTAGACTAAACAGACTTTTGTGGGTTGGATTGAGATGTTAGTCACTGAACAGTGTTACTAGTTTCCAAACAGCCTTCCTTTCCCCCTCTCTTCTTTTCTCTACAAATGTTTATTGAATGTCAGTCGTTGGAAACCAAAACAGCCCCTTTTTAAACTCCACTACTTTGACCACCTGATGTGAAGAATCATTGGAAAAGACCTTAATACTGGGAAAGATTGAAGGCAAAAGGAGAAGGTGGTGGCAGAGGATGAGATGGTTAGATAGCATCACTGATTCAATAGACATGAATTTGAGCAAATCCTGGGAGATAGTGGAGGACAGGGGAGCCTGGCATGCTGCAGTACATGGGGTCAAAAAGAGTCAGACATGACTTAACGACTGAACAGCAACAACATGGAACTTCCAGTCTAGTGGGAGAAAACAGATATGAAACAAAAAAACCACACAACTGAGCACGTATTTGTAAACTGGTTCTGTACTATATGCAATAAGTAGTGTCATGACAGAGACCTACTTCAGATGGGGGAGATATGAAAAGGTCTCTGAGGAAATGACACATTGACTGAAGACTTGAATGCCTTAGGCAAATTGCTTCATTCCTCAATTTCCATCTCATCACAAAAAGTTCTATGTCTTGCAGTTCTCAACCCTGGGCAGTGTTCAGGTGTATCATTTTGTTGCTGTTGTTGTCATCACAATAATTCAGGGAGTATAACTGAAAGTTTGTGTACAGAAGCGTGAATATTAAAGGCTAACAAGGGCTCTGCATAATAAAGAAGAATCCTGCTTGAAATGCTAACAACATCTTCATCTGAGAAGCCCTATAGGCAGCCAACCTCATCAGGAGAGCTGCTCCTCAGCGTTTGTTGCTCTGGAAGTGATGGGATGGAATCAGATTGGCACAGCTTGAGTCCCCGTGTCCACTCCTGAACCAAGCACAGTGACTCAGAGTGGGAAGGGGTGAAACTGCCGAGGCAGATAGTGGTGCTGAATTTCTGCTGGGCTGGTGGAGAAGCTGATGGCCATTACGTGGGTAAGAAGGGCAGTTGTGCAAGATGAGGCTGGGTAGGGAGGCAGGGCTGATCACTCGGGGCCTTGTCAAAGATTCTGGATTCCTCCTGAGTGCCCTGGGAGACCACAGACAGGTTTTAAGCAGGGGAAGAGGATGGCATAATTTGTGCTAAGCTTCAGAGACTATACATTAAGTTTTAGTGGGGACACGACTGAGTGACTGAGCACATGTGGGCTTCTTGCCTAGACCTTCCTCCGTGGAAGAAAGACTGTATCTCCTCTGCTTGTTTTACCTTCTCCTTTCTTCCATCGAATAGATTCCATTGTCTTCTACCTAGAGATAAAGGACAAAGGCAGAATTGTGCTCTGGGAAAGCACTATTCTTTCATAGGCCTTTATCAAGTGTGGTTTTCTGATCTGCATCACATGACAAAATCTGCTTTCTGCTCTGGAGATGAGAGTTGGAAATGAGCAAGTGTTCTTATCCCAGGAAGTCATTCTTTTAATCCAATTAATTACCTAGTGGAAAATCTCTCCATCCCAGCAATGCTTATGCTGTGATGGCCAAGTCCAGGGCATTGCCAACATATCTTTGCAAATTTCATTAGCAGTGGCTATTTCCGTTTTTTTCGGTCATTAATGAGTTTGTTAAATGAGGTCAGTTCCAGCACCAGCCTCTGACATGCCCTAGTGGACCTTTTGCCTCCAACCAGATGTACTTCCCATTTATCCCTGATTACGTTGTATTTTCACCCTGCCAGCAATCCATTTAGATGAGAGCATTCAAAAACAGGCCAATTTAATTTGAAGCACAACTTTTATGGAAGTAGTTGTCAAATGCATTTCTGATGCCCACATAATGTTACTGTACTCTTGTCACCTGCTCACTCTTCTGTTCTCTTTTCTACTTCTTCCTATTGCTTTTTGCCAAACAAGTTTTTTTCAATTGTAATAAAATGTACATAACATAAAATTTACTACTTTAGCCATTTTAAGTGTACAGTTCAGTAATGTTAAGTATATTCATACTGTTGTGCAAGTAATCCCCAGGACAATTTTATCTTGCAAAATTAAACTCTATACCCATTGAACAACCATTCTCATTTTCTCTTCCTCTAAGCCCCTGGAACCTACCACTCTACTTTCTGCTTTTACAAATTTGGTTACTCTAGATACCCTGTGTGAGTAGAATCATAGAGTATTTATCTTTTTGTGATTTACTTATTTCACTTAGCATAATGCCCTCAAGTTTCATTCACATCGAAGCATGTGTCAGAATTTCTTTCCCTTTAAGACTAAATGATATTCCATTATATATATATATATATATATATATATATATATATATATTCCATTATATACATATATTCCATTATATGTATCTACATATGTCTACATTAAATTTTGATTGTCCATACATCTGTTAATGGACACTTGGGTTGCTTCTACCTTTCAGTTAATGTGGATATTGCTGCTATGAACATGGGTGTGCATTTCTTTCAATTCTTTTATTTATATACCCAGAAGTGAAATTGCAGAATCATATGGAAATTCTATTTCTAATAGAATTTTTTAGAGACTGCTATACTATTTTCCACAGGGGGTCACCATTTAACATTCCTACTAACAGTGCGCCAAATTTTCAGTTTCTCTATATCTTTCCCAGCTTTTGTTATTCTATCTTTTTGACTGGACACAACCTAATGGGTATAAAGTGATATTTCATGGTGGTTTTGGTCTTCCCAGTGGCTCAGATGGTAAAGAATCTGCCTGCAGTGCAGGAGACCTGGGTTCGATGCTAGGTTGGGAAGGTCTCCTGCAGGATGGCATGGCAACCCACTCCAGTATTCTTGCCTGGAGAATCCCCATGGACAGGGGAGCCTGGTGGGATACAGTCCTTGGGGTCGCAGTCAGACACGACTGAGTGACTAAGCACACAGCACAGTCCCTGGTGGTTCTGGTTTGCATCTCTACAATGACTAGTGATGCTGAGCACCTCTTCATAGCTTGTTAACCACTTGAATATCTTGTTTGGAGAAACATCTATCTAAGGTCTTTGTTCATTTTTTAGTTAGGTTTTTTGTGTTGTCATAGGAGTTCTTTATATATTCTAGATATTAATCTTTTTATCAGATATATGACTTGCATTTCCCTTATTCCATAAGCCACTTTTTCATTCTGTTGATTGTGTTTTTTGATGTATAGAAGTTTTAAATTCTGGCTTAATCTCCTAATGAGTTTTATGATTTTAGAAATTATCATTTTTTTTGTAGAAATTACCATTCTGTGTACTTGCCACACTTTTTTCTCTATTATCCAATTCTGATACTTCACCTTCTTTAGGGTTAGCATTTCTGAATCATAACTGTTGGCATCAATTTCCACAATATGAAAGAAATCTTAGTAATGGCTTGAAATAAGAAAAATAAGAAGGTGGGATAGGTAGTTTGTTGCTTCATTTGGAAAAATTAAGAGGTGACCGGGGTGAGTGAACATTCACTCTAATAATGATCTTTAACACTGCATAACATTCTATGGCCAATCTTGTCTATTCTCCAATGATCCTGCATAAAAGAAATTGTAATTCCCACTTTACAGGTGAGAAAACTGAGATTAAAGAGAGGTATCTTGTTCAGTTTCACAAACGTTACAAACATTCTTTTGTTCTGTGCAACACCTCCAAGGAGATGTTTAGAAACCCTTCTGAAAATAAGTGAATAACCTCTTACCTCATTCCTCTCGTTTGAGCCTGCCCTGTGATAAAAAATTGAGACTTGCTTACCTATCAGATGCAGGCATTGTGCTGTGAACTTCACATGCCTTAGTTCATTGATCCATCTCACTGTGCAAGGCAGTCTGAGGCTCAGAGAAGTTAAAGAATTTTGCCCAAGATCACACTGCCAAAAAGTGGTAGAGCAAGAATTTGTACCCAAGCCAGCCTGATTCCAAAGCTGCTTCATCCCAAGTTTAGATCACAAAAGAGACCTTGAGTCAGAACATACTCTGCTTGCTGCTGCTGCTGCTGCTGCTAAGTTGCTTCAGTCGTGTCCGACTCTGTGCAACCCCATAGACAGAAGCCCACCAGGCTCCCCAGTCCCTGGGATTCTCCAGGCAAGAACAGTGGAGTGGGCTGCCATTTCCTTCTCCAATGCATGAAAGTGAAAATGAGAGGGAAGTCGCTCAGTCGTGTCCGACTCTTAGCGACCCCATGGACTGCAGCCTACCAGGCTCCTCCTTCCATGGGATTTTCCAGGCAAGAGTACTGGAGTGGGGTGCCATTGCCTTCTCCGATACTCTGCTTAAACTATCCTTATTATAAAGTACCTCAAAAGACCCTTTGTTGATCAAATTATTTTGCTTAGACTTTCAGTCCCCTTTCATTTGCTGTTTGTTTTAGAAAGGAGTTATAGTCTCATATCTCTGTTCTGCAGTGAACTAACTGTGAGACTGTAGATAAGTAGCAAACTCCTCTTGGCCTTGATTTTTTCATCTGAAAACTATCCATTATATCACATACTTCATGTGGTTGACTTGAGTAGTAAATGAAATAATATATGCACAAATGCTTAGCAGATAGCCTAGCCCACGGTAAGCACTCAGTAAATTTTAGCTATTTTATTAATTTATACAATTTAAAATACATTTTATAAGCAAATTTGACCCATATAGTATATAGCATATACTATATGTCCTTCTCTTAGTCCTTCATGATTTTTCCTTGTTAAACAGACTACATAAAAGGAGACTCACAGTGAAATCCTTTGCTGGAAAAGTTAACTACAGGTAGGTTCTGCATCAGGACTTGATGTTGCTGTAAATTATTAAAAAGCCTGAGCAATGTTATAGACACACAGCACTTATTCTCTCACATAAAAGAAACCCAGAGATGGGAAATCCAGAGCTGGTATGGCAACACCATGCAGTCTTTCAGACATAGGTTCTGTCTCTTTGGTTTCACTAGTGCTAGAGTATAGTCTTTAACTTCAAAGTGACCTAACGGTTCAGCATGGTTGCAGAAGCTCAGCCATCATGCCCATATTTGAGAAAGCAGAAAGGAGGAGAAACAGAAGAACAGACAAGGCACAGCTTTCAGTTCTAAGGAGTCTTTTGGGAATCTCATATGGCACTCTCATTTATATATCATTGGCCAGTCTTTAGTCAGTACTGGCTTACTGGCTTTATGTAGCAGCAAGACAGGCTTGGAAATGTCATCTTTTAATTGATTTCATTTCCACCCTTATTAGAATCTGGTTACTAAGAAAGAAGGGGAAAGGGATCCTGGGATGGTAATTTCCAGTCTCTGCCTCAGAGGCAAAAATTGGTGTGCATTGAGGTTTTAGAGCAACTGTATCTAGAGTTGCTCCTCAGGCTGGAGAGAGTCTGGGGAGAGGACAGACTCAGGGATCTCTGTTTATGTGTATTAGATATTGAAGTTGCATAGGAAGTTTATTTTGCTAAAACTGTTCTACTGCCTACAGTAATTCTACAAACTACTATTAGAAAGCAAGAGACTATTACCATTCATTCCAGTCTACCAGTCCAGTCCACCAGTCATACCACCAGTCCATTCAAAATAAGACTGAAGGCAGGAATATTGCATAAAGGAATAGAGAGAGGTTATACCAGGATATTTGAGGTAATAAAAACTTACCTATGTGCATGTCCCTATAGCAAATTAGAGGAGCAATCACCTTGAGACGTTGTGTTGTGCTGTGGAAGCTGTGTGAAGAAAGGTGAGGTCTTTTTCCCACATGTACATGGCTGCACCCATTTTGATGTTGGATCTGAACTCATGTTATGATTACATTGGATTTAACCTCATGTGCGCAGAACCAATTAAATGTTTTAATCAATGATTCCACTGGCCTTTCAAGTCTTATTTTGGCTAAGTAAATGTTTTGGTTTTTTAGAGGTAGATCTGCATTCAAATTTCCTGTTCCAGCAGACCCACGGGGATCGTTCTGCTGTCAGATCATGTGTTCTGGTTTCTGGCACTCTGTGCTCTGCCAAAGGATTGATTCACTCTTGCCCACATGTTCCTCGGGCCTAGTGCATCAATAGATATTTGATAAATGTTTGTTGACAGTAATTGCTACTAATTATGCAATGCAATCAAGTTTTAAAAATGCACAGGCCCTCACTCGAGTTTTAAAAATGCACAGGCCCTCACTTTAAAACTGTCTTCAGAATCTGTTTGGTAAGGTCATGTAACAATGAGGTCAGGGTTTTTTTCCTTCAGTGGCTAAAGTTTTTTTGAAGGATGTAATATTGAGCCTTCAGATGTTGAAGTCAATTCCAAAGAAAGTAGGACTTGGAGGAGGACCCAGGAGAGGGAAGCCCGCAGTGAGCACTTGCTTAAAAAAATACTTGTCCTCATGCTGGGACTGGCCTTCCCACCCTCTTGATGGGTTGCTCCACATGGGGGCCCAGGTGCTGCTTCCAGGATGATCTGAGGTCGGGACCTTCCTCCTCTCCATCAAGGTGCCTCTCTCTTAAGCCCAGTGAACACATTTCCCCTGTCTCAGTTCAGAGTTCTGACACTGCAAAAGAAACCACTGCCTGGGCCCTCTGCATGAAGATACTCCTTTTTGCATCCCTACCTCGTTGGTGGTCTACTCCTTGTTTCTTTGGAGGGTCCCCTTTCTAACATCTTTCTCAGTAGCTACCAGACCTCTGGGCTTCCTTTGTCACCATATAAGACTTCCTTTGTCTTCCCCTCCTGCCACCAGACCCCCAGAAAGGGGGCTAGTCTCTTATTGCCTGACCTCAGGGAGAAGTTGGAAGTCCCAGTTTCCTCAACCTCCCCCTTCTGCCACCAGACCCCCAAAAAGGAGGTTAAACTCTTATTGCCTGACCTCAGGGAGAAACTGGAAACCCCAATTTCTACTGGGCTTCCTCCCACTGGAAGCCCCAGTGGGAACTGTTGTATATACTTTCTCACAAAATCACCTTGCAAAGACCTACAGGTCTTTGGAGCACTCTGAGCCCACTTGGATCTCTAGTGCCTATTCTTTGGAGGAAGCTTCACCCTGCCTCTGACTAACGTATTTTTGAAACCTACAGGGTTCAGAAGTTGAGGATTGTTTGTGTTTCTGGGACACCGTGTTAACAGGAAGGCAAGACAGTAGAAAGGGGATTAGGAAAATGGTCCTGACCATGGGCACGACTCTGTAGCTTAATTCTAAAGCCTTTGTGGTGTAAAGCAGTGTTTTGAAACCTGACTACAGGTTAGAATCTCCTGGGAGACTTCTTAAAAATGTGGCCTCTTGGTTCTCACCCTAGTATACTCTGATTCAGAGAAACTGACATGCAGACCAGACATCTGTGCTTTTGACGAGCTCCTTAGGTGATCCTGGGGCAGTCACTGGTTAGAGGATGTACACACAGAGAGCAGCCTTGTGTGAAGAGTGGTGTGCATCCATCGCAGTGTAGTGGGGGGCGTGCACTATGGGCTGGAGGGGGCACCGAGGGCTGTTGCCGTCTGCACTTGCAGAGTGTGCCTGGCTCGTCAAGAGGAAAACTGGAGGCCCCGGGGGCCGAACTTCCTAGCTAACTTAGGTTATGCAGGGAATGAGACCATCCCCAAAGGACAGAGTAGATCTGAAAGGGGTAAGCTAGAATGGACAGGAGGAAGGAGTTTTGCTAGAGCACTTGGGACGATGGAGCTGGGGATCTTTGTGGGGCTGTTGGAGGATTTTAGGATGAAAAATGGGTAAAAGGAGTTTCTGCTGTATGTTTTTCCATGTGACTGTCCCCTTTAGCTATATCTTCCAGGACTTCATGAAAGACCTACTTAAGTTTTCAGGTGGTTTGGTTTGAGTTTATTTTGGATGTGACACCATGCTGGCATGTAGGCAGCCTTGTTTTTTATTCAGGTTATAGACATAAAAATACTGCCCTTGAAGGATTATGATGAGGAGTTGAGATACACTATTTAGTATCTCAGTCAAATAGTAGATGCTAAAACAAACAAACAAAAAACACAGCACAATTATTGAATTACCAGCAGTTACTGAGAGCATACATATGCCACATGGTGTGCTGGCCACCATGGAAAAGCAGAGAAATGAAGAGCCTACAGTCTGAATCAATTAACTTTTATCATAAATTTGTGCTCCAGAAAGATCTCTGACTCAGACATCATCAGACCTGACTGCATAAGCTTTGCAGAAAGTCTGTGAGAATTAGAACCACATATTTAAGAATCTGGCCAGATTCAAGAGTGTCTGAGCTGGAAAGGGCCATAAGAGCATCCATTTCATTTTCCACACTTTCCTGATGAGGACCTCAGGCCTGCAGAGAGGGAGAACTTATAACTGAGATAAATTGTTATAACTTTTATTAAGTATTTAAAGATGTGGTTATTATTTATAGAGCAACTCTAAAAGTTATGCCAATATAACCTTCTTAATAGACAGAGCATGAAGTATAAAATATCAGTGCTAAAATTTTCCTAAGGGTCCCCTGGTTCAGATTGCTTATTTTACTAATGAGGAAACTAAGGATATACTTTACTGTGTCTACTGCTGAGTCACAGCCTGTGGGTGAGTGTATCTCAGCAAGATTTGAGGTAGGAGACTGGCAAATGATAGCACAGCAGTCTTGAGTATTTTTTTTCCAGAATGGTGTTGATAAACTGCTGCTCAAATACATTTCCTTTCCTTTCTTGACTACCTGGTTTTATTTGACCACATAGCTACATGCCAAGTGAAATAAAGAAAGGCAAAAAATGTATAGACATAACATATGTCTATACATGGACAAAGACTATGTGTATAAGTTAGGATGCATTTAAAAGCAAAGTGACATAATGCCTTACAATGGCTTAAGCAATAAAGATGTATAACTATCCTTTCAGCAAGAAATCTAGGGATAGAGGAGTCCAGATTTGATGCATAGGCTCCATTTGTCATTAGAAACTCAGGTGTGTTTTTTTTTTTTTTTTTTTTCTATCCTGCCAACCTCAGTACATTGGTTTTTCTGTCCAAAGGCTGATGAGCCTAAAATAATTGTCTCAACGTTCAGCACTAGGTTTTGTGTGCTTGGTCGCTCAGTTGTGTTTGACTCTGCAACCCCATGGACTGGCCCGCCAGGGTCTTCTGTCCATGGGGATTCTTCCAGTAAGAATACTGGAGTGGACTGCCTTGCCCTCCTCCAGGAGCATCAGGTTTTATACATATTCAGAAAAGGAGAGGTATAGAGGGCTCTCAATTTATCTGTTTATCATGGACCAAAACTTTCCCTAGACAGGATTTCCCAAAATCCTCTGACAGGATTTTGCTGGGTCTCATGACTGGATCTGTGTCACATGTCCTCTAATTTCCAGCAAAGAAAAATGAAATTGTTCTGCCTGGCCCAAACCAATCATAATTCCCCTCCTAGGTCTGAAGAAAGATCCTTCTTTCTTTGAGATGTTTCTTCTTTGACAATGCAAAATTCCATAAACTACAAACAAGGATAACACTGGGAAAGGAAAAAAGGTATAGCCAATTTTACACATCAAGAGATTCGTAGATCTTGAATTTTTTTTTGGAATAATACTTTGTAAGGCTACTTTCTAGATAGATTAGTAGCTATACTCTTGAGTTTTATTTTTTTATTAATTTATTTTAATGGGAGAATAGTTGCTTTACTATATTGTGATTGCTTTCGTCATACATCAATAAGAATCAGTCACAGGCATACATGTGTCCCCCCGATCCTGAGCCCCCTCCCACCTCCCCCCCATCCTATCCCTCTGGGTTGTCCCAGAGCACCAGCTTTGGGTGCCTTGCTTCATGCATTGCACTGGTCATCTGTTTTACATATGGTATTGTACATGTTTCACTGGTATTCTCTTAAATCATCCCACCCTCACCTTCTCTAGATGAGTCCAACATCTGTTCTTTACATCTCTGTCTCCTTCGCTGCCCTGAGTGTAAGATCATTGGTATCATCTTTCTAAATTCCATATATATGTGTTAATATACAGTATTTGTCCTTCTCTCTCTGACTTACTTCACTCTCTATAATAGGTTCCAGGTTCATCCACCTCATTAGAACTGACTCAAATGAGTTCCTTTTTATAGCTGAGTAATATTCCATCGTGTATATGTACCATAATTTCCTTATTCATTCATCTGCTGATGGACATCTAGATTGCTTCCATGTCCGAGCTATTGTAAATAGTGCTGCAGTGAACACCGGGGTACATGTATCTCTTTCAATTCTGTTTTTTCTGAGGTGTATGCCCAGCAGTGGGATTGCTAGGTCATATGGCAGCTCTAGGGCTTCCCTGGCAGCTCAGTCGGTAAAGAATCTGCCTGCAATGCAGGAGACCCTGGTTCGATTCTTGGGTTGGGAAGATCTCCTGGAGAAGGGATAGGCTACCCACTTGGGCTTCCCTGGTGGCTCAGATGGTAAAGAATCCTCCTGCAATGTGGGAGACCTGGGTTCAATCCTTGAATTGGGAAGATCCTCTGGAAGAGGAGATGGCCACCCACTCCAGTATTCTTGCCTGGAGAATTCCTTGGATAGGGAAAGCTGGCAAGCTGCAGTCCATAGGGTCACAAAGAGTTGGACACAACTGAGTGACTAAGCACACACGCTCATGGCAGTTCAATTTCCAGTTTTTGAAGGAATCTCCGTGATGTTCTCCCTTGTGACTGTACCAGTTTGCATCCCCACCAACAGTGCAAGAGGGTTCCCTTTCCTCCACAGCCTCTCCAGCATTTATTGTTTGTAGACTTTCTGATGATGGCCATTGACCAGTGTGAGATGATACCTCATGTTTTGATTTGCATTAATTTAATAATGAATGATGTTGAGCATCTTTTCATGTGTTTATGAGCCATCTGTATGTCTTCCTTGGAGAAATGTCTGTTTAGTTCCTTTGCCCACCTTTTGATTGGGTTGTTTACTTTTCTGGTATTGAGCTGCTTGTATATTTTGGAGATTAATTCTTTGTCAGTTGTTTCACTTGCTATTATTTTCTCCCATTCTGAAGGCTGTCTTTTCACCTTGCTTATAGTTTCCTTTGTTGTGCAAAAGCTTTTAAGTTTAATTAGGTCTCATTTGTTTATTTTTGTTTTTATTTCCATTACTCTCGGAGGTGGGTCATAGAGGATCTTGCTATGATTTATGTCAGAGAGTGTTCTGCTTATGTTTTCCTCTGAGAGTTTTATAGTTTCTGGTCTTACATTTAGGTCTTTAATCCATTTTGAGTTCATTTTTGCAAGTGGTGTTAGAGAATATTCTAGTTTCATTTTTTTTACACATAGTTGACCAGTTTTCCGAAAACAATTTGTTGAAGAGACTGGAGTCAGAAATCCGAGATTTAAATCTTGGCACTAGCACATATAAGCTGTCAATCAGTTGTCTTATCTGTAAATTAGGAATAGTAATACTACCTATTTCATAGTTTTGGGGGATTGTTATTATTATTATTTTGCAAATAAAGACTTGGTAATATTGTATAATTGTTAAGTACTTGAAACTCTGTCAAGCACCCAGGAAGTTCTCAATAAACCTTGGCGGATTTTATTTTGGAACCATTGGTTCTATACATTTAAATTATGTTTGAGTGAAAGTCTCTCAATTGTGTCCAACTCTTTGTGACCCCATATACTATACAGTCCATGGATGCTCCAGGCCAGAATACTGGAGTGGATAACCCTTCTCTTTTCCAGGGAATCTTCCCAACCCAGGAATCTAACCCAGGTTTCCCACATTGCAGGCAGATTATTTAGCATCTGAGCCACCAGTGAAGCCAAAGAATACTGGGGTGGGTAGTCTATCTCTTCTCCAGTGCATCTTTCTGATGCAGGAATTGAGCCAGGGTCGCCTGCATTGTAGGTGGATTCTTTATCAGCTGAGTTTGTCTTCTTTCAAATCAAAATTGTATAAGACTCTCCCCTATTCCCTAAGCCTGTGGCTGTATTTTTCTAAATGTAAAACAATATCTAGTATGGATGTGTCCTCTTGTTGGGTGGGGTGGGAGTGGGGCTTCTCTTTTTCAGCCAAGGAAGTTCAGGCAGAATGTTGCTGGTGCATCTTTCTGATCTTCAGACCCCAGATATGCAGTTGACACCACTCTTGTGGCAGAAAGCGAAGAAGAACTAAAGAGCCTCTTGATGAAAGTAAAAGAGGAGAGTGAAAAAGCTGGCTTTTTCAACACTCAGAAAACTAAGATCATGGCATCTGGTCCCATCACTTGATGGCGAATAGATGGGGAAACACTGGAAAGTGACAGACTATTTTCCTGGGCTCCAAACTCACTGCAGATGGTGACCGCAGTCATGAAATTAAAAGACGCTTGCTCCTTGGAAGAAAAGTTATGACCAACCTAGACAGCATATTTAAAAGCAGAGACATTACTTTGCTAACAAAGGTCCATATAGTCAAAGTACAGTTTTCCAGTAGTCATGTATGGATGCAAAGAAGGCAATGGCACCCCACTCCAGTATTCTTGCCTGCAGAATCCCAGGGCCAGGGGAGCCTGGTGGGCTGCCATCTCTGGGGTCGCATAGCATTGGACACGACTGAAGCGACTTAGCAGCAGCAGCAGCTTGTATGGATGTGAGAGTTGGACTATAAAGAAAGCTGAGTACCAAAGAATTGATACTTTTGAACTGTGGTGTTGGAGAAGACTCTGGAGAGTTCCTTGGACAGCAAGGAGATCCAACCAGTCCATCCTAAAAGAGATCAGTCCTGAATATTCATTGGAAGGACTGATACTGAAGCTGAAGCTCCAATACTTTGGCCACCTATTGTGAAGAACTGGCTCATCAGTAAAAGCTCTGATGCTGGGAAGGATTGAAGGGAGAAGGAGAAGAGGACAACAGAGGATGAGATTATTGGACAGCATCACCAGCTCAATGGACATGAGTTTGAGCAAGCTCTGGGAGTTGGTAATGGACAAGGAAGCCTGGCATGCTGCAGTCCACAGTGTCAGAAAGAGTCAGACACAACTGAGCTACTGAACTGAACTGAGCTAGAGTGAATCTTACTTAAAAAGCTTACTCAGGTCTAGAATCCATTTATTTGATTTCCAGTTGAATGTTTGCCTCTCAGGTCCAAACCAAAACAGCAATGCAATTTACCTTATCTACATTATATTTCTGGCTGCCAGGGTGAGATCTGGCAGTACCTCAGCTCACAGGAGGCCAGGGCACACAGCCCAATGAGCTTTCTTTCCTAGGTCCAGGAAACTGAGCAGATCTGGAAAATTTGGAAATTTTCAGAGGACTAGCAGATCATTGCCTCCATTCAGTTAGAATATTGACAGGAGGGTGTATTTATTCAGAATCCAATAACCACTGTTATATTTGTGTCCGATAGGAAGTGGAGTTGGTGTCAGAGGAAGGGCTATTGTTACTGTCATTGTTTACAAGACAATAGCTGGGAAGATCTGCTCAAGGTTCTTTTGACCATGGTGCCATTTACAATCTCTGGCATAATTGACTGGATTTTACTGCTACTCCTCTGTTTATTCCTGAGAGTCTCCCTGAGAATTCTATAAATATCCAAGATGTCCCCTGTAAGTGACTCAGTGCTAGAAATTGATGGTCTGAAGGTATACACTTCCTGTGCTGTGGGCTTTAGACTATAATGAGCAAATAATTGGCTTCCCACTGGTGGGAAAAGGAAGACTTGCCTCTCCTCACATACAGATTCCAACATGAACTCTGCTGTGTCTTATATATAGGTGTTTTTACTGACCTTGAGAAAGGTCAGAAAACTGGCAAACTTGGGTGTTGGGTGATCATTTTAGAAAATGGGAAAACCCAGGAAATACCTTTAAAATTTTTTCCTGTATATTCTTCCTTGATTTCTCCTCTTTTTAGTTTAATTTTTCTACTATTTATATTTTTCCTTTCTGTTCAGATCAGTTCAGTTGCATAGTTGTGTTCAACTCTTTGTGATCCCGTGAACTGCAGCACATCATGCTTCCCTGTCCATCACCAACTCCTGAAGTTTGCTCAAACTCATGTCCATTGAGTCAGTGATGCCATCCAAACATCTCATCATCTGTTGTCCCCTTCTCCTTCCACCTTCAATCTTTCCCAGCATCAGGGTCTTTTCAAATGCATCAGTTCTTCGCATAAGGTGGCCAAAGTATTGGAGTTTCAGCTTCAACATCAGTCCTTCCAATGAATATTCAGGAATGATTTCCTTTAGGATGGACTGGTTGGATCTGCTTGCAGTCCAAGGGACTCTCAAGAGTCTTCTCCAACACCACAGTTCAAAAGCATCAGTTCTTCGGCGCTCAGCTTTCTTTATAGTCCAACTCTCACATCCATTCATGACTACTGGGAAAACCATAGCTTTGACTAAACAGACCTTTGTTGGCAAAGTAATGTCTCTGCTTTTTATACGCTTTCTAGGTTGGTCATAACTTTTCCTCCAAGGAGCAAATGTCTTTTAATTTCATGGCTGCAGTCACTATCTGCAGTGATTTTGGAGCCCCCCAAAATAAAGTCTCTGACTGTTTCCACTGTTTCCCCATCTATTTGTTTTGAAGTGATGGGACCATGACCTTAGTTTTCTGAATGTTGAGTTTTAAGCCAACTTTTTCACTCTCCTCTTTCACTTTCATCAAGAGGCTCTTTAATTCTTTGCTTTCTGCCATAAAGGTGGTATCATCTGCATACCTGAGGTTATTGATATTTCTCCTGGCAATCTTGATTCCAGTTTGTGCTTCATCCAGCTCAGTATTTCTCATGATGTACTCTGCATATAAGTTAAATAAGCAGGGTGGCAATATACAGCCTTGACATACTCCTTTTCCTGTTTGGAAATCGTCTGTTGTTCCATGTCCAGTTCTAACTGTTGCTTCTTGACCTGCATACAGATATCTCAAGAGGCAGGTCAGGTGGCCTGGTAGTCCTATCTCTTGATGAATTTTCCACTGTTTGTTGTGATCCACACAGTCAAAGGCTTTGGAGTAGCCGATAAAGCAGAAGTAAATGTTTTTCTGCTAGTTAGGAAAATAGACATTATATTTGTGCCCTTTTGGTGGTTATTCATGAAAGATGGCTGTGGCCTTGTCTTGCTATGCTACTGTTTCATTTATGGCCTCTGATCACAGAACCTTGCATATGCCGTAAACCCCAGAAACAATCTGTGGTAGCTTTTCTCAGTTTTCTTTCAAGGGTAGTTAAACCTGGGTTCAAGAAGTGACCTCGGTTCTGGTTGCTCTGCTTCACATGAGGAACTTTACCTTTTAGGAGCTGACACTGGGTCACCTCTGCCTCCTTCTGGCCCTGCCCCAGTAGGCATGCTTTAAGTTTCCTTCATCACCTTGGATTTATTTTCTATATCTGGCACAAATAAATGTTCTTTTTCTCCACCCTCCCCTTTCCCTTTTCTACCTCTCTTTCTTTTTCTCTCTCAGTCTGTTCTTGCTACATGTTGATGACTAAAAATATGGTCTTCCAGTGTCATCCTTACTGAAAGTCCTTGACTTGTAATAGAAGATATAAGTCACAGCCCATCACTCACATCAATAAACAAGACTGCCAGCCTGCTAGGGAAGATGTCAGGGCAAGCCATCACATACTGGTTTACTTTATCAGATGCAGTGGTCTCAAACTAGAATTCCCTCAATCCAGATGTGTAGAGTGGGGGACTGATTGAAAAGCACTCACCCCACCTAAAACTGCTACTCAGCATCAGCTGATTATTGCAATGAAGGAAAACACAAACAAACAAACACTGTATGGTGGAAATATCCAATTTTCATATTTTTAACATTTAGAGAAACTATGTGGACTCTGAATTGAAATCCCCTGAGTTCTGAATGCCGCCCACTGATTCTCTGTAAACAGATGAGAACAACGTGGCGGTCGGTGGGCCCATGTGCCACTGATGTGCCCCACCAGTTGCTGAGCTGTTGTGCCTTCGTCTACTGTGGTCGCATCGGGACTCCCAAGCTGTGTGGTGCTTGCCTTATACAACTAACTGACATTTTCCATCCTGTATGGTTTTTTTGAAAGAAGGACAGTATAACTTGTGAACCACAAGTAAAAAATCATGTGCTCTTCTGTTTGCACTGTTGGCAAGCATTTATGTGTTCTGTCTAGCCTATGGAGCACCGTCAAGGGGGAGGAAGCATACTCGGTGTGGACCTGGTCACTGAACATCATGCTCATGGCCAGACAGCCTTGGGTTTAAATGCTGGCTCCTCTATTTGCTAGACATTTGACCTTAGGCAAATTACTCAACCTCTCTGAATCTCATCTATCATATGTGGAAAAGAGTGCCTCCTTCCCATGGCCCCGCTGTGGGTACCTGAGATGATCTGCACAGGCAGAGGGCCGGGCACAGAGGAGGTTTCAGTTGTGGCAGCTGTCATTAGTCGTTCACTTCCATGCTTCTAAAATACTGAACTCATTTGTGGCAAAGTAAATCTGAGCTAATAAAAAGATGATTATAATCTGTATGTATCCCATTTGGTGTGAATTTTCACAAGTTTCACTGAAAAATGTGTTTGATTATAGGTGCTACCCCAGAACCTCTATTATTTTTCTACAATTTGAAAAGTTTTGAATTCTACAATGCATTTGATTTTACAGGGTTTGGATAAAAGTCAAAGACTCTGTAGTTGCAGTAACATAGCAACAAGTGGAAAATGACACAATGAAAACCAAACATATAACCCACAATATTGCTAGAAGGTGACAGAGTAATATAAATGATTAGAGCTAGGAG
Organism: Muntiacus reevesi; assembly: GCF_963930625.1. Taxonomy (NCBI): domain Eukaryota; kingdom Metazoa; phylum Chordata; class Mammalia; order Artiodactyla; family Cervidae; genus Muntiacus; species Muntiacus reevesi. The sequence goes on from NC_089253.1 coordinate 49,585,806, forward strand.
AGTGGGGAGGTAAATTTGGGAGAGCTTCCTGAAGGCAGTGGTCTTTCGAGCCTGATCCCAGGAGAAATGAAGGAATTGCATTTGGTGATGAGGCAGCAAGTTCCAGGGAGAATGCATTAAATTCTTGGCTGTCTTTCAAACGTCCCCAGCAATCCAAATTGCTTTCAGGTCTGTGCATTGTCATGGAGAGTACATAATCACCTTTAGAAAGATGCAGATGGAGAACTGACAGGGGAAAATGTTGCTGGTAGGGAGGAGTGTAAAGAATGGGATGAGAAGACCCACTTTATGATGAAGTGCTGTTGGAGAGATAGCGTGTTTTGAATGGCCCCTGAGGAGCCCTTTGCCTTTCTAGGCTGAGGACCTGGTTTTGCACACTGGCAGCTCTCTTTGTATGACTTCTGCATATGGCAGCAAGCTATTACTGCATTTAGGGAAACTCTCCTGGAGCTGGGACCATGGCAAGCCAACATTTCTAAATTGCACACCCCAAATCATTCCCCACTTGGCTTGTCTTTTTTTAATGACCCAAAGATGATGCTGAGGAGATGATCTGGCTGAGCAGGGGAGTGATGAAACTTGGTTATGTTTCAGGAAAAGCATTCTTCCACTATGTGGGCTAGAGATGGGCAATACAAGACAGAGAAAAAAATACATAAGTCTTGTTCATCACTCTCTTCCCAGCACTTAGGACAGGGCCTGACACAGACTTGTTCAACTAAGTTAGTAACAAACATAATGCCCATCTTGGCACAGTCTCCTCCTCGGCCTGGAAACCAGAACATGTGATGGCCCCCTGAAAGGTGGCCCTGGACCAACACTTCATTTGTTCTGTGTGAACAGCAATGGTTGGAAGACAAGGAGTCTCTTCAATAATGTTTTGCTACAGGAACAACTGAACTACTCACATGCTACTTCTGTTGTCTACAACTGTAAGAAGAGGACTAAGAGGAACCTTGGGGAACAGAAAAATACTCAGCACCTCCTGGAACACACAGTGTGAGGGGTCAGCTTCTACTACTGGTAGCAGCTCTGGCCTCTGAGTCTAGTACAGAATCCCTAGGTCTCTCTACTGAGATGGTACTTTTGTTTTTCCCAAAGTCTTCTACTTCCTGATGGGGACTGTGATGCCAAGCATATGTAGTGATGACATAAGTTGTATATGGATTGAGAGGCTGAATCTGTGGGTTGGACAGGATGCAGTAAAGGCACATTGTGAAGGAGCCCCGGGAGAATTCTGTAGAGTTTGGAGAGGGAGGGACAGAGTCACTTCCTACTTAGAAGTTGTGATTTGCTGACTGGAAATCACTGATTTGGAAAACATATCAAATTATTCTGGTTTATCTATTATGTATCTGAACTTCACATCTGCAGGACTAGGGATCACAATTCTTCCCAAATACATATGTGTTAGAGATGGCTGCCTTCCTGCCAAGTGAGGTATATGACTGCCCAGCTGCTCTACATTTCCCGGTCTCCTTGTCTTGATCTTGCACTTCTAGCCTCCAAAACCATGAGAAATAAATGTGTATTTATTTTACAGGCCCTCAGTCTGTGAAATTCTGTTATAGCAGCCCAAATTGACTAAGACACTCTGCCTCCTAATTCTTGGCCTCTTGGATCTATGCATGTTCCTACTTCACAGCCTTTGTCTGAAGAGCCCTCTAGAATCACTGTCTGAGGCTTTTCTGATAGACTGAAGGTCACAGGAATCCTGGCCTGGGGGCCAAGAGTTAGTGAATAACTGTCCTGGCTTTCCCAGGACTGAGGGGTTTCCTGAGGCTTTGGATCCTCGTGCTAATACTGGGAGTGTCCTAGATAAGTAGGATAGTCAGTCATGCTACTAACAGGACATGTGCAGAACCATAATGTTCCTGCTCCAAGAAATGGCCCAGGGTAATTGAAGAAATTATTCTGGGGAATTATAATCACAGGAGCAAAGGGAGATTACCAGGCTAAATTGAGTTTTCCCTGGATCTCATGTTTTCGTTTCTTGAATGTAGAGCGCAAGGTAAGAAAGCTGAAATGATTATTGACACAGCTGTGAGCCTCACAATTGCCCTTTCTATTCATTCCTCTACACAAATTCCTAAAGTCTAGTCTCTTAAATGAATGCATATAATCCAGAGATATCCGAGTGTAGGCTATCAACTCATTTATTTCCAGCAGTACTTGAGACAACGAAATTCTAACATAATCAGCAAATCTGGGCTGTCCCTTAGGAGGAAACGGCCTAGGACTTGACCTGTTTCACCAAGTTCAGCCAAGATCAATTTATTTCCTTCTTGGGAATGATTCTGTGCTTTGCCTGGGGGAGAAATCTGCTGTAATTGCTGGAGAAGCTTTTATGCCATTCTTTCTTTCTTTGGGACCAGGAAAGAGTACCTAATAGTGGAAGGAAGAATTACAGGTATATAGGCCTGATATGTACTGGAGTTAGCTTGTACTGGCTCAAAAGAGCAAATTTGTAAATTTCCAGGAGACTTGACAGCCTATTGTTGAAAATTACATCCAGCAATTAGTAAAACTACATTATGCATATTTATAATTATGTTACCTTAAAACGAAGGTATCTTCAACTTAGGCTTCAGCAAATACTTAAAACTCATCACTTCCTAATTATTTTCCTATGACCTATATTCTCAAGATTATATGTATTTATCATATCTGTATGGCAGCCTATGCCTGTATTCAGACAAAGCCTTCTAATTCTCTTTACTAGAATGTTCCTGAGTACCTCTTCCCAAATCTGTCTTCACTGGTGACAGGTTGGTGGCTGAAATCAGCCACGATGGAGATACCACAACACATGACACATCCATCTCCCGCCTTCTGAGAATCAGTCATTAAACTTATACCAGTGTGCCTCTCAGTAAAGTTGTCATTCATTGAAGGCTTGCTATGTGCTAGGCGTAATTCCAAGAATTTTGTAAATATTTATTATTTATTTAGCCAATACTGAGTCATTACCTGCAGTATACCAGGCTCCATTATTATTATTAGTAGTTTTTATTGAATATCTACTGTGTGCCTTGCATTCTTCTAAGTGTAATAATTCAAGGAGGGAAGTTCTATTATTTTTTTCTCAATATATATATATATTTGAAGTATAGTTAACTTACAATGCTTCAAGTGCACAGCAGTGTGATTCAGTTATACATATACACACATATTATTTTTGAAATTATTTTCTTTTATGGCCTTGGAGTACAGAATGAAGCAGGACAAAGGCTAATAGAGTTTTGCCAAGAGAACGCACTGGTCATAGCAAACACCCTCTTCCAACAACACAAGAGAAGACTCTACACATGGACATCACCAGATGGTCAACACTGAAATCAGATTGATTATATTCTTTGCAACCAAAGATGGAGAAGCTCTATACAGTCAGCAAAAACAAGACTGGGAGCAGACTGTGGCTCAGATCATGAACTCTTTATTGTCAAATTCAGACTGAAATTGAAGAAAGTGGAGAAAACCACTAGACCATTCAGGTATGACCTAAATCAAATCCCTTATCACTAAACAGTGGAAGTGAGAAATAGATTTAAGGGACTAGTCCTGATAGACAGAGTGCCTGATGAACTATGGACGGAGGTTAATGGCATTGTACAGGAGACAGGGATCAAGACCACGCCAAGAAAAAGAAATGCGAAAAAGCAAAATGGTTGTCTGAGGAGGCCTTACAAACAGCTGTGAAAAGAAGGGAAGCGAAAAGCAAAGGAGAAAAGGAAAGATATACCCATCTAAATGCAGAGCTCCAAAGAAAAGCCAGGAGAGATAAGGAAGCCTTCCTCAGCGATAAATGCAAGGAAATAAAGGAAAACAATAGAATGGGAAAGACTAGAGATCTCTTCAAGAAAATTAGAGATATCAAGGGGACATTTCATGCAAAGATGGGCACAATAAAGGACAGAAATTGTATGGATATAACAGAAGCAGAAGATATTAAGAAGAGGTGGCAAGAATACATGGAAGAACTATACAAAAAAAGATCTTCATGACCCAGATAATCACGATGGTGTGATCACTCACCTAGAGCCAGACATCCTGGAATGTGAAGTCAAGTGAGCCTTAGGAAGCATCACTATGAACAAAGCTAGTGGAGGTGATGGAATTCCAGTTGAGTTATTTCAAGTCCTCAGAGATGATGCTGTGAAGAGTGCTGCACTCAATATGCCAGCAAATTTGGAAAACTCAGCAGTGGCCACAGGACTGGAAAAGATCAGTTTTCATTCCAATCCCAAAGAAAGTCAATGCCAAAGAATGCTTGAACTCCCACACAATTGCACTCATCTCACACATTAGTAAAGTAATGCTCAAAATTCTCCAATCCAGGCTTCAGCAATGCATGAACCATGAACTTCCAGATGTTCAAGCTGGTTTTAGAAAAGGCAAAGAAACCAGAGATCAAATTGCCAACATCAGCTGGATCATCAACATCTATTTCTGCTTTATTGGCTAGGCCAAAGCCTTTGACTGTGTGGATCACAATAAACTGTGGGAAATTCTGAAAGAGATGGGAATACCAGACCACCTGACCTGCCTCTTGAGAAACCTGTATGTAGGTCAGGAAGCAACAGTTAGAACTGGACATGGAGCAACAGACTCGTTCCAAATAGGAAAAGGAGTACGTCAAGGCTGTATATTGTCACCCTGCTTATTTAACTTACATGCAGAGTACATCATGAGAAACACTGGGCTAGAAGAAGCACAAGCTGGAATCAAGACTCCCGGGGAGAAATATCAATAACCTCAGATACACAGATGAGACACCACCCTTATGGCAGAAAGTGAAGAACTAAAGAGCCTCTTGATGAAAGTGGAAGAGGAGAGTGAAAATGTTGGCTTAAAGTTCAACATTCAGAAAACTAAGATCATGGCATCTGGTCCCATCACTTCATGGCAAATAGATGGGGAAACAATGACTGACTTTATTTTTCTGGGCTCCAAAATCACTGCAGATTGTGATTGGAGCCATGAAATTAAAAGATGCTTACTTTTTGGAAGAAAAGCTATTACCAACCTAGACAGCATATGAAACAGCAGAGACATTACTTTGCCAACAAAGGTCTGTCTAGTCAAGGCTATGGTTTTTCCAGTGGTCATGTATGGATGTGAGAGTTGGACTATAAAGAGAACTGAGTGCCAAAGAATTGATGCTTTTGAACTGTGCTGTTAGAGAAGAATCTTGAGAGTCGCTTGGACTGCAAGGAGATCCAACCAGTCCATCCTAAAGGAGATCAATCCTGTGTGTTCATTGGAAGGACTGATGTTGAAACTGAAATTCCAAAACTTTGGCCACCTGATATGAAGAGTTGACTCACTGGGAAAGACCCTGATGCTGGGAAAGATTGAGGGCAGGAGGAGAAGGGGTCAACAGAGGATGAGATGGTTGGATGGCATCACCGACTCAATGGACATGGGTTTGGGTGGACTCCAGGAGTTGGTGATGGACAGGGAGGCTTGGCGTGCTGTGGTTCATGTGATCACAAGGATTTGGACATGACTGAGCAACTGAACCGAACTGAACTGAAAGGTTGTTACAAGATATTAACTGTAGTTCCCTGGCTATACAATAAACCTTTGCTGCTTGTTGCATATTTATTTTAATAAAATAGAAATCTAAGTCAAACGAGTGGAATCAAAATAAATTTCACAAATTTTTAGTTGGTCAAAGATTCATAAGTTTTCTAAAATACACACATTATGCATATTATTTATACATATATATACAAAAGCTTTTCTACTATACTTGAGAAAGGTTTGAGAAATAACATCAAAAAAAAAAGATGGAGAAATTGGAAAACATAAAATAAATGTAATGGGAGCACTGAATATGAAATTAAAAAAGTGAAACAAACTTGTTAAAAGTAAAGGATCATCATATAGTTCACTTGTTTTTAAACACTACTGCTCATTAGAAATTTATCTGGGGCTCTGGAGAAAAAGAAAGCAGTACCTGGGCATTTACATTTTTCAAAATATTTCAAGATAATTCTGATGTGCATCTGGATTTAAAAAAGTGATTGTGGCCTTTTCTATTAAATCATAGTTTTGGTGATATAGAGTTCTATTATTCTTCTGTTGACCAATCGTGATACAATGGTATTAAGGGAATAATAGTTACATAATCACAATAGTAAAAGATGTTTATTAATTTTTACAGAAAATAACCAGACAAAAAACAAAAGATAATTACAATTGCAAGCCATAATTGGAACATTATTAATGTAACAACATAAAATAATTACAGTTTGAGGGGTCAAGCAGTGTTAAGTGGCAGAGCATACATGCACATGTTTTCATCCACCCAGCCAGTCTATGTCTTTCCTTTGGTGAATTTAATCCATTTACATTTAAGGTAATTATTGGTATGTGTGGTTCTATTACCATTTTCTTAATTGTTTTTGGCTTATTTTCTGTAGGTCTTTTCATTCTCTTGTGTTTCCTGCTTAGAGAAGTTCCTTTAGCATTTGTTGTAAAGCTGGTTTGGTGGTGCTGAATTCTCTTAACTTTTCCTTGTCTAGAGAGCTTTTGATTTCTCCATCAAATCTGAATGAGAGTCTTGCTGGGCAGAGTATTCTTGGTTGTATGTTCTTCCCTTTCATCACTTTAAATACATGGTGCCATTCCCTTCTGGCTTGTAGAGTTTCTGTTGAGAAATGATTCTGATAGCCTGATGGGAGTTTCCTGGTAAGTTATTTATTTTTCTCTTGTTGTTTTTGATATTTTATCTTTGTCTTTAATTTTTGTCAGTTTGATTACTATGTGTCTTGGTGTGTTCCTCCTTGAATTTATCCTGCCTGGGACTTTCTGTGCTTCCTGGACTTAGTTGGCTATTTCCTTTCCCATGTTAGGGAAGTTTTCAGTTATCTCTTCAAATATTTTCTAAGGTCCTTCTTCCTCTCTCTTTTCCTTCTGGGACCCCTATAATGCAAATGCTGGTGCTTTTGATACTGTCCCAGAGATCTCTCAGGGTGACTTCATTTCTTTTCATTCTTTTTTTCTATATCCTGTTCTGTGGCAGTGATTTCCACCATTCTGTTTTTCAGGTCATTTATCTGTTCTGCCTCAATTATTCTGCTATTGATTCCTTCTAGTGTATTGTCACCTCTGTTTGTTTGTTCCTTAGTTCTAGGTCGCTGCTAAACATTTCTTGCATTTTCTTCATTGTTTTTCCAAGATCCTGAATTATTTTCACTATCATTATTCTGAATTCTTTTTCTGGAAGCTTGCCTATCTCCACTTCATTTCATTGTTTTTCTCGGGTTTTATCTTGTCTCTTCATCTGGGACACAACTTTCTGCTTTTTCAACCTGATTAACTTTCTGTAATACAGTTTTTGTTTTAGCACTTTGCCATTGTGATTCTTCTTGCTTTCTCTGTCTGCCCTCTGATGGAGAAGGCTAAGAGGCTTGTGTAAGTTTCCTGGTGGGCGGAACTGGTGGGCAGGACCTTGCTCAGTAAAACTTTAATCCAATTTTCTGCTGGTGTGTGGGGGTGAATTTCCTCCTGGTTTGGGTTCATTGTATGGTCTGAGGAGACCCATCCCTGGGGTTTACAGGTTCTCTGGTAGGGTTAATGGTGAACCCCAAGAGGATTTATGCCAAGGGGGACCTTCCTGGCCTGCTGTTGCCAGTGCCCTCTCCCTGTGGTGAGCCCCTGCCAGCCAATGCCTCCACAGGAGGCCCCCCAACACTAGCAGGTGGAAATGGTTCAGTATCCTGTGAGGTCACTACTCCTTTCCTCTGGGTCTTGGTGCACAAAGGTTTTGTTTGTGCCTCCAAGACTGGAGTCTCTGTTTCCCCTAGCCCTGTGGAAATCCTATAATCAAATCCAGCCGGCTTTCAAGGTCAGATTCCCTGGGGATCCCCACCCTTTGTTGGATCCCCAGCCTGGGAAGCCTGATGTGGGTTCAAAACCTTCACAACAGTATGAGAATTTCTTTGGTATTATTGTTGTCAAGTTTGTGGGTCACCCACCCAGCAGGTATGGTATTTGATTTTCTGTGGTTACGCCCCTCTTACTGTTTCACTGCAGTTTCTTTGTTTTTGGACGTAGGGACTCTCTCTCTCTCTCTTTTTTTTTTTTGGTGGGTTCCAGCATCCTCCTGTTAATGGTTGTTCAATAGTTGCAATTTTGGTGTTCTCACAGAAGGAGATGAGCGTATGTCCTTCTACTCTGCCATCTTGAACTGGAAGTCCTCTCTATTATTATTTTTTTTTAATTGGAGGACAATTTCTCTACGATGCTGTGTTGATTTCTGCTTCACAACAACATGAATCAGTCATATATATATATATATACACACACACACACACACACACACACACACACACACACACACACACACATCCCTTTCCTCTTGAGTCTCCCTCCCCTCTCCCGTCCCACCCCTTTAGGTTGTCACAGAGCACCAAACTGGGTTCCCTGTGTTACACAGCAGCTTCCTACTAGTTTTCTATTATACACATGACTGTGTATATAGGTTAATGCTGCTTTATCAGTTCGTCCTACCCTCTCCTTCCCCCACTGTGTGCACAAGTTCATTCTTTATATTTGCATCTCCATACCTTCCATGTAAATAGGTTCATCAGTATATTTTTCTAGATTTCATATACATGAGTTAATATATGATATTTATTTTTCTCTTTTCTCATCAGTCAGAAAAATAAGTGAAGTTATACTTCACTCTGTATAACAGGTTCTAGGTTCATCCATCTCACTACAACTGACTCAAATTCATTCCTTTTTATGGCTGAGTAATATTCTATTGTATAAATGTGCTATATATTCTTTATCCATTCACTTGTCAATGAATATCTAGCTTGCTTCCACATCCTTGCTATTGTAAATAGTGCTGCAATGAACATTAGTGTATATATGTCTTTTAGATTTGTGGTTTTCTCAGAGTATGCCCAGTGGGATTGCTGGGTCATATGGTAGTTTTAAGGGCTTCCCAGCTGGCACTAGTGGTAAAGAACCTGCCTGCCAATGCAGGAGACATAAGAGACATAGGTCCAATCCCTGGGTCAGGGAGATCCCCTGGAGGAGGGCACGGCAACCTACTCCAGTATTCTTGCCTGGAGAATCCCATGGACAGAGGAACCTGGTGGGATGCAGTCCATAGGATCACAAAGAGTGGGACATGACTGAAGCAACTTGGCATACATGCAAGCAAGGTAGTTTATTCCTAGTTTTTTAAGGAATCTCCACACTGTTATCCATGGTAGCTGTATCAATTTAAATTCCCACCAACAAGGCAATAGAATTCCCTTGGAAAGTTTTATTACTGTCCTTTTAAATATAGGAAAACTGAGGAATTGAGAAGTTGAGTAATTGTCCCAGGTTCACACACCAGTCCATATTGGAACTTCAGAAACCTGGTTCTGGAGCCGTTGTTCTTAACCACTAAGCTCTCCTGCCTCTTGTTGCCTCTAAGTTAGTCACTTAGCCATGTCCGACACTTTGTGACCCAGTGGATTGTAGCCCACCAGGCCCACCCATGGAATTCTCCAGGCGAGAATATGGGAGTGGGTTGCCATTTCCTTCTCTACTGGATCTTCCTGACCCAGGGATTGAACCCAGGTCTCCCACATTCTGGGCAAACACTTTATCGAGTGAGTCACCAGGGAAGATTGTTGCCTTGTTGTCTCTAGGCCAACCAAAGTAAACAAGCAAAGTTCCTGACATCATGGAACTTACATTCTGGTTGATAGGGAGATAGATACTAAATAATAAACAAGAGCATCGAAACATGTATATTATCAACGGTGAAACAGATCACCAGTCCAGGGTGGATGCATGAGACAAGTGCTTGGGGCTGGTGCACTGGGAAGACCCAGAGGGAGCGGGTGAAGAGGGAGGTGGGAGGGGGATCGGGATAGGGAATACATGTAAATCCATGGCTGATTCATGTCAACGTATGGCAAAAACCACTACAATATTGTAAAGTAATTAGCCTCCAACTAATAAAAATAAATGGGGGAAGAAAAGAGGAACAAGTAAAATGTACAAATAAAAAGTAAGAATAATAGAAAACAATGAAATAGGGGAGTGTTCATTTCTTCAATTATCTTACTTTTAATCTAATACTATCTCATTTTCAGTTCAGTTCAGTTCAGTCACTCAGTCGTGTTAGACTCTTTGTGACCCCATGTATTGCAGCAGGCCAGGCTTCCCTGTCCATCACCAACTCCCGGAGTTTACTCAAACTCTTGTCCATTGAGTTGGTGATGCCATCCAACCATCTCATCATCTGTTGTCCCCTTCTCCTCCTGCCTTCAATCTTTCCCAGTCTTTTCAAATGAATCAGTTCTTCACATCAGATGGCCAAAGTATTGGATTTTCAGCTTCATCATCAGTCCTTCCAATGAATATTCAGGACTGATTGCCTTTAGGATGGACTGGTTGGATCTCCTTGCAGTCCAAGAAACTCTCAAGAGTCTTCTCCAACACCGCAGTTCAAAAGCATCAATTCTTCGGTGTTCAGCTTTCTTTATAGTCCACTCTCACATCCAAACATGACTACTGGAAAAACCATAGCTTTGACTAGATGGACCTTTGTTTGCAAAGTAATGTCTCTGCTTTTTAAAATGTTGTCTAGGTTGGTCATAGCTTTTCTTTCAAGGAGTAAGCATCTTTTAATTTCATGGCTTCAGTCACCATCTGCAGTGATTTTTGAGCCCCTGAAAATAAAGTCTCTGACTGTTTCCACTGTTTCCCCATCTATTTGCCATGAGGTGATGGGACCAGATGCCATGATCTTAGTTTTCTGAATGTTGAGTTTTAAGCCAACTTTTTCCACTCTCCTCTTTCACTTTAATCAAGAGACTGTTTAGTTCTTTTGCTTTCTGCCATAAAGTTGGTGTCATCTACATATCTGAGGTTATTGATATTTCTCCCGGCAATCTTGATTCCAGCTTGTGCTTCATCCAGTCCAGCATTTCTCATGATGGACTCTACAGATTAGTTAAATAAGCAGGGTGACAATATACAGCCTTGACGTACTCCTTTACCAATTTGGAACCAGTCAGTTGTTCCATGTTCGGTTCTAACTGTTGCTTCTTGACCTGCATACAGATATCTCAGGAGGCAGGTCAGGTGGTCTGATATTCCCATCTCTTTAAGAATTTTCCACAGTTTGTTGTGATCCACACAGTCAAAGTCAAAGTAGTCAATGAAAGAGAAGTAGATGTTTTTCTGGAACTGTCTCGCTTTTTTGATGATCCAATGGATGTTGGCAATTTGATCTCCGGGTCCTCGGCCTTTTCTAAAACCAGCTTGAACATCTGGAAGTTCATGGTTCACGTACTGTTGAAGCCTGATGTGAAAAATTTGGGGCATTACTTTGCTAGCATGTGAGATGAGTGCAATTGTGTGGTAGTTTGAGCATTCTTTGGCACTGCCTTTCTTTTGGATTGGAATGAAAACATATTTTCCAGTCCTGTGACCACTGCTGAGTTTTCCAGATTTGCTGGCATATTGAGTGCAGCACTCTTCACAGCATCATCTTTGAGGACTTGAAATAGCTCAGCTGGAAATCCATCACCTCCACCAGCTTCTTTCATAGTGATGCTTCCTAAGGCCCACTTGACTTCACATTCCAGGATGTCTGTGATCACATCATTGTGATTTTCTGGGTCGTGAAGATCTTTTTTGGTATAGTTCTTCCATGTACTCTTGCCACCTCTTCTTAATATCTTCTGCTTCTGTTCAGTTCAGTTCAGTTTAGTCGCTCAGTCATGTCTGACTCTTTGCAACCCCATGAATCACAGCACGCCAGGCCTCCCTGTCCATCACCAACTCCCAGAGTTTATTCAAACTCATGTCCATTGAGTCGGTGATGCCATCCAGCCATCTCATCCTCTGTCGTCCCTTTCTTCTCCTGCCCCCAATCCCTCCCAGCATCAGGGTCTTTTCCAATGAGTCAACTCTTCACATCAGGTGGCCAAAGTATTGGAGTTTCAGCTTCAGCATCAGTCCTTCCAATGAATACCCAGGACTGATCTCCTTCACGATGGACTGGTTGGGTCTCCTTGCAGTCCAAGGGACTCTCAAGGGTCTTCTCCAACACCACAGTTCAAAAGCATCAATTTTTCGGCACTCAGCTTTCTTCACAGTCCAACTCTCACATCCATACATGACCACAGGAAAAACCACAGTCTACGAGATGGATCTTTGTTGGCAAAGTAATGTCTCTGCTTTTTAATATCTATCTAAGTTGGTCATAGCTTTCCTTCCAAGGAGTAAGCGTCTTTTAATTTCATGGCTCCAATCACCATCTGCAGTGGTTTTCGAGCTCCCAAAAATAAAGTCTGACACTGTTTCCACTGTTTCCCCATCTATTTTCCATGAAGTGATGGGACCAGATGCCATGATCTTAGTTTTCTGAATGTTGAGATTTAAGCCAACTTTTTCACTCTCCCCTTTCACTTTCATCAAGAGGCTTTTTAGTTCCTCTTCACTTTCTGCCATAAGGGTGGTGTCATCTGCATATCTGTTTCTGTTAGGCCCACACCATTTCTGTCCTTTATTGTGCCCATCTTTGCATGAAATATTCCCTTGATATCTCTAATTTTCTTGAAGAGATCTCTAGTCTTTCCCCTTCTATTATTTTCCTCTATTTCTTCGCATTTATCACCGAGGAAGGCTGTCTTATCTCTCCTTGCTATTCTTTGGAACTCTGCATTCAGATGGATGTATCTGTCCTTTTCTCCTTTGCCTTTCGCTTCTCTTCTTTTCAAGGCAAGTATACTGAAGTGGTTTGCTATTCCCTTCTCCAGTGGACCACATTTTGTCAGAACTCTCCACCATGACCCATCCATCTTGGGTGGCCCTACACAGCATGGCTCATAGTTTCATTGAGTTAGACAAGGCTGTGGTCCATGTGATCAGATAGGTTAGTTTTCTGTGATTGTGATTTTCAGTCTGTCTGGCCTCTGATGGAGAAGGATAAGAGACTTATGGAAGCTTCCTGATGCGAGAGACTGACTGAGGGGGAAACTGGGTCTTATTCTGATGGGCAGGGCCATGCTCAATAAATCTTTAATCCAATTTTTGTTGATGTGTGGGGCTGTGTTCCCTCCATGTTATTTGACCTGGGGCCAAACTGTGGTGGAGCTAATGAAGATAATGGCGACCTCCTTCAAAAGGTCCCGTTTATGCACTGCTACACTCAGTGTCCCCAACCCTGCAGCAGGCCACACTGATGCATGCCTCTGTCAAAGATTCCTGGACCCTCATGGACAAGTCTGGGTCAGTCTCTTGTGGGGTCACTGCTCCTTTCTCCTGGGTCCTGGTGCATACAAGATTCTGTTTGTGCCCTCCCAGAGTCTGTTTTCCCAGTCCTGTATAAGTTCTGGCAGCTCTGTGGTGGGGCTAATGGCCATCTCCTCCAAGAGTATTTATGCCACACCCAGGTCTGCTGCACCCAGAGCCCCTGCCCTGCAGCAGCCCACTGCTGACCTGTACCTCCTCAGGAGGGACTGAAACTCAGTTCTGTCTCAGTCTCTGTAGGGTCTCTGGGCCCTTGAGCCCTCTGAGCATCTCTGGTGGGTATGGGGTTTGATTCTAAATGTGATTTCACCTTTCCTATCATCTTGCTGTGCTTCACCTTTGCCCTTGGGTGTGGGGTATCTCCTCATTATTTTACAGATGGGGAAATTGAGGATCAAAGTGGTTAAAACCATATCTAAGGATGAATTCGTGCCAAGTCACTTCAGTTGTGTCCTACTCTTTGCAACATTATAGACCGGAGCCTCCCAGGCTTCTCTGTCCGAGGGATTCTCCAGGCAATAATGTCAGAGTAGGTTGCCATGTCCTCCTCCAGAGGGTCTTCCCAACCCAGTGATCGAACCTGTGTCTTTTGGGTCTCCTCCATTGGCAGGCGGGTTCTTTACCACTAGTGCCACCTGGGAAGCCCACATCTAAGGATTAGTCATTCGTTCATGTCCAACTCTTTGCAATCCCATGGACTGTGGCCCACCAGGCTCCTCTCTCCATGGGATTCTCCAGGCAAGGATACTGGGATGAGCTGCCATTCCCTCCTTCAGGGGATCTTCCCAACCCAGGGACTGAACTCGTGTCTTCTGCATTGCAGGCAGATTCTTTATCGTCAGAGACACCAGGCTAAGGATACAGAGCTATTAAGTGGTGGATCTGGGATTCATACCTATAGTAGTCTGGTTCACAAGTCTGTGTGTATTTTCTGTATAAGCTTTCCTCCCTCTGCTTCTTGAAGCTCTCAGGATACCAGGCCCTTAATTCAAGCTTGAGTTTCCTGTGCAAACTCAGCTCAGCTGTAATCTGCCCTGTGTCCATGCTCCTTTATTTCTCTGTCCTCCAAATCCACATGAGGGGGTAAATCAGTGTTGAGTTCACAGTGATCCTGAAAGCTGGCAGTGCCAGGGGCCCTGAGAAGCCTGCATGGATGAATGCAACATCTGCAATGTGGAATCAGCCACACGGTTCTTCTCCACGTTGGTCGCCAAGGGCGCTTTGTCTGTGAAAACAGACTTGTGGCTAAGATATGTCACAAGTGGAAAGGCCGGGGATGGACAGAGTTTTACTGGATTCCATTAGCACTCATAACAAGCTCAGAGAATAGGCATTGTAGGGACTTGTTGGAACTGTTCTTTCAAGCACCCCACACTGCCCCACTGGAAATACTGTATTTAATGTCAACTTAGTTTGACCTTTAGTTTTGGTGGCATTTACTAATTCTATCAAAACCACCATTTCTCACTTCCCCTGAAGCTTAATAGAAAATCGAACTATTAGTTAGACATAGCCCAGTTTATGCAAAGGGGACAATCTCCCTCAAATGTTTCCCCCACAACCTGAAAAAAGATATAGAACAACCTCTATTATTTTGGTTAATTTAAATTTCTAACACCAGGGGAATTGAAAATGGTATTCTAACCATAGTTGAAAGCATCAGTTTGTTGTCTTTGGGAAGTCAAGAGAAGCCAGATCTCTCAAAGTGGGCCTGATTCTTGGGTTGGAGAACATTCAGTGATAGATAACTACTGTGTGTATTAGTTTTTCATTGCTGTCATAACAAATTTTCACAAACTTAGCAGCTTAAAATAACACCCATTTATTATCTCACAGCTCAAGGAAGCTCAGCTGGGCTCTCTACTCAAGGGCTCACAGTGCCAAAATCAAGGTGATATTGGCTGGGCTCTTGTGGGACACTCTGAGGGGGAATCTGCTTCCAGGCCTTCTCAGATCATTGGCAAAATTTAGTTTCTCAGTGTTCTTCCTGACTCGTAGACGGAAGTTACTCTCACTTCTAGAGACCACCTGTATGCCCTGACTCATGGGTGTCTGTCCCCACATGCTCATCACAGCATCGCTCACAGTGGCCAACCTACAGAAAGAGCCTGGGTGTCTGTCAGCAGACAAGTGGATAAACAGGTAGGGGATACACACACACACACACACACACACACACACACACATACACATAGACATACACAATGGAATATTACTCAGCCATGTAAAAAAATCTTGCCATTTGCAACAATATGGATGGATCTAGAGGGTGTTATACTCAGTGAAACAAGTCACACAATAAAGAAATATGGGGTGATCTCATTTACATGTTGTTGTTGTTTAGTTACTAAGTCATGTCCAATTCTTTGCAACCCTTTGCCAGGCTCCTCTGTCCATGGGATTTCCAGGAAAGAATACTGAAGTGGGTTGCCATTCCCTTCTCCAGGGGGATCTTCCCCACCCAGGGGTCAAACCCATATCTCCTGCATTACAGGCAGATTCTTTACTGCTGAGCCACCAAGGAAGCCCCACTTACATGCATCTTTTTAAAAAGTTGAATACATAGTGACAGAGAGTAGAAGAATGGCTACCAGGGCCCAGGGGGAGGATGGGAGAAATGGGGAGGTGTTGATCAAAGAATACGAACTTCAAGGTATAAGATGAATAAGTTCTGGGCATCTAATGCATAGCATGGTGATTATAGTTAACAGCACTGAATTAAATACTTGAAGTTGTTAAGAGAGTATGTCTTCAATATTCCTATCACATAATGCAATAATAAGTATATGACATGATGGAGGTGTTAGCTACTGCTAAGGTGGTGATTATTTTCAAGGTATAACAAATCAACATGTTGTGCACCTTAAACTTACACAAATTTTTGTGTCAGTCATATCAGTAAAACTTGGGTGAAAGCCAACAAAGGCAGGTTGAGAGTCTTTCTCACATTTCAAATCTTGTGATCCTTCTGCCAAATCTCTTCTGCTTCTAGCTGGAGGAAGTCTTCTGTTTTTAAGTGCTCCTGTGATTAGATTGGGTCTAGTTGAATAATTAGGCTAACCTCCCTTAATTACACCTGCAAAGTCCCTTTTGCTGAACATTGTAACATATTCACAGGTTTTGGGGATTAGGATGTGGACTTCTTCAGTGGTACATTTTATTTGTCATACAAGGTATCTCCTTGACTTCTGTGGGACTCAAATACCTGGCTTAGAGGATCCTGGAGGCAACACAGTGAAGGTGCTTTGGGAGCTGACTGTACCATACAGCTTTGAGGCTTGAGGCCTCAGGGGTGCAAATAAACAGATGTGCAACTAAAAATCAAGTTCACCTATTTGTGTGAAAATAGATATTTCCAATTATGATTTTCTGCCCCTTAATTTTATGATAGCTCCTGTAAGGACATTCATGCATTCGTTTTCACAAGTCTTCCTTGAGCACTTACTATGTGCTTGGTTCAATTCCAAGTTTGGAGAATACAGCTGTACAGACAGATAAAAACCCCTGCACTCAGGAAACCTATGTTCCAGTGTTGAAGAGCACAAAATAAACCCAGTAAATAAAGTATATGAGGTACTAGAAGGTAAAAAAATTATAAAGAAAAAGGAAAGTAAGGGAGAGGAATGGGGAGCAGTCTCGTGAGATGAGGGTAGGTTCCAGATTTAAATAAAGGTGGTTGGGTGAGGCCTCACTGGGAAGGTGACATTTGAGCAGATACTTGCAGGAGCATGTAGAAGAAGTGCAGAAGAAAACACCAAAGGGGTTTAGAAATGTGGGAATTGTGTGTGTGTTCTTACACAGCTTGTGGATTTTTTTTTTTTTTTTGAGTCGTGAAGCTAAATGAGTTCTCTGTAGGAGTAAATGTAGACAGAGGACAGAAGAGAGCTGAGGAAGGCATCCTGGAGCACTCCACTGTTAGAGGTCAGGAAGATGAGGAGGAGCAAGCAATGGATGTGAGAGTGAGCAGCTGGTGAGGCATGGGGGTGACCAGATGAGGATAATGTTCTAAGAAAGAGTTTTGAGGTGAAGGGCTTGTTTATCTCTGTCAAATGTATGGATGGGTCACGTAAGATGAGAATCAACAATTGACAGAGTCAACAATTTGGAGGTCCCTGGTTTCTATGTCTTGGGAACAACATCCTGATTGAAGAATCTCAGTAGAAAATGAGAGGAGAGGACTCAGAGAAAGCAATAAGTAGCGCAGACCACTTGGGAGTTCTGAAGAGGGGCAAGAAAGTGGGCAAATATCAGGCAGGGCATGTGGGATCAAGAGATTGAAAAGCAAAACAGATTGCATGTTTGTATGCTGGTGAGGATAAGGAAGTAGAGAGGGAAAAAAATTGATGACATAGCAGAGAGAAGGGTCATTTCCTTGAGTGAGAGGGTGTAGAGTCTTGAGAAGGGTTTGGCCTTGAATACAGGAAAGACAACATGTTCTTGGTAGCAGAAGGCAAGGCAGAGCATATTGGCAAAGACACAGGCAGGTGGAAGGTACGGATGTGCTCTTCTGGTGGCTTCTGTCTTCTCTAGGAAACAGGAAGGCTAGCGGAGGGGTGAGGGAAGGGAAGATGGAAGGAATGACCCTCTCGTGGTGTAGCCATTGGTGAATAGGAGGGATTGGCTTTGAATATAGGGCAGACTCACTTCTCTGATAAATCTAAGGACTTCCAGGTTCTGCTCCTGTTTCTGGTCAGCAAATATATGTTAAAATATATACGTATATATAATATATACATATATAAATATATTTGCATGCTGGACCAGAAAACATCTATCTATCTATCTATCTATCTATCTATCTATCTATCTATCTATCTATAGATAGATCTAGATATATCTTTGGGGCTTCCCTCGTGGCTCAGCTGGTAAAGAATCCACTTGCAATGTGGGAGACCTGGGTTCGATCCCTGGGTTGGGAAGATCCCCTAGATAAGGGCATGGCAATCCACTGCAGTATTCTTGCCTGGAGTATCCCCATGGACAGAGGAGGTCCATGGGGTCGCAAAGAGTTGGACATGACTGAGCAACTCAGCACAGCATATAGCATATATATATATATATCATATATATATATATTCATTGCAGTCCCTATATATATATACAGGTTGTTCAGCATTTGTTTGTTGTTAGGAAACTTCCTAAGTGACAACTTCCAAGCTCTTTACTTGTTGCACCAGAAACTGGAAGTCCCTATGACTTTTTCATGTAATCCTCACCACAACGCTACAATATAGACATGACTAACTCAGTTTCAGAGATAAAGGAAAACATGAGAAACGTTAAGGGACCTGTGTAAGCCACACCGCTTGAAGTGGCAGAACCGGAATCAAACTCAGATCTCCCTGCTCTAGGGTGACCATTATCCTTCCACAGTGCCTACTGTCTCTGCTCATACAAAGCATCACAGGTTTATACTTCATTTGGCCAGATTTGTTCTGGTGCTTATCTTGAAGCTCTTTAAATTAGAACTTGAGTATTTTGACTTGGTTTTGCAAATTTGTGGGTCTTCTAGGGAAATCCAGCTTTTCATCATACAGTGGCTTATTACCTAATTCCTTTTTAACCTATGATTTTGCTTCTCCTTGGGGAGAGAAAAAGAGTGAAAAGTGAAATATGATCATTTTATAACTTGATATTAGCTCAAGTAAAATGATTTAGGATGGCATAATTTGAAAGGAAGAGCCAAAATGTAGCTGTAGGAATATATGTGATCGCTGTTAATTTGTGCAGAAATGAAAAATGGACTTATATTCATCAGGCCAGAGTTTCAGTTGAGTCCTGGCTCTGCCCTCAATCTGCAAAGGAATCTGAGTCTCAGTTTCCTCATCTATAAATAACTACTTTTTTATATTTGCATCATGATTGAATTAAAAAATACCTATCAACATTTATGGACTATCTCTGTGCCAAGCAGTATGCAAATAGACAGGAGTAATATAAAAGATATATAATGATGCTTGTCTTGATGGGGGTGTTTGTGGAGAGTGGAGAGCTGTGTGCATCAGGAGACAGGTTGCAAACTATCAGATCTTGTACTGGAATCATTTCTGCCCTGCAAAATCATTTGAGACATCTCATACCTTCTGCTTTGGCTCCTAAATTCCGAATTTTTTGTTTAATTTCCTCATGTCCTTGCCTACTGCTCAGCTGACTGCATCTTTCTGTTGGTCCAGTAGTCTATCTAATCTATATAATTACAAAACAACTCTAGTTTCATTTAGTACAGCATCCTTCAGCAGACTTTGCCACTTTCCACCTATAGACCCGTTCTGACTCAAATGCTCAGGGATCCTTTTCCCCATTAATTCCACGATTCACCTCATTTGTACTTCCTTTACCTTTAAAGAAAGCCAACACCAAAAGAGTGTCTTCCCAACATCTCAGTGGTAACCAGTATAAAATAAGTAATGCTTATAATTGAAGTAAAAGGCAAAGGAGAAAAGGAAAGATATACCCATCTGAATCCAGAGTTCCAAAGAATAGCAAGGAGTGATAAGAAAGCCTTTCTAAATGAATAATGCAAAAAAATAGAGGAAAACAATAGAATGGGGAAGACTAGAGATCTCTTCAAGAAAATTAGAGATACCAAGGGAAAATTTCATGCACAGATGGGCACAAAAAAGGACAGAAATGGTATGGACCTAACAGAAGCAGAAGATATTTAGAAGAGGTGGCAAGAATACACAGAAGAATTATGCAGAAAATACCTCAATGACCCAGATAACCATGATGGTGTGATCACTCACCTAGAGCCAGATATCTTGGAGTGTGAAGTCAAGTGGGCCTTAGGAAGCATCACTATGAACAAAGTAGTGGAGGTGAAGGAATTCCAGCTGAGCTATTTAAAATCCTCAAAGATGATGCTGTGAAAGTGCTGCATTTAATATGCTAGCAAATCTGGAAAACACAGCAGTGGCCACAGGACAGGAAAAGGTCAGTTTTCATTGCAGTCCCAAAGAAGGGCAATGCCAAAGAATTTTCAAACTACCACACAACTGCACTCATTTCACAAGCTAACAAAGTAATGGTCAAAATTCTCCAAGCCAGGCTTCAACAGTATGTGAACCAAAAACTTCCAGATGTTCAAGCTGGATTTAGAAAAGGTAGAGGAACCAGAGATCAAATTGCCAACATCTATTGGATCATAGAAAAAGCAAGAGAATCCCAGAAAAGCATCTGCTTCTCCTTCATTGACTACACTAAAGACTTTGACTGTGTGGGTCACAACAAACTGTGCAAAATTCTTAAAGAGATGGGAATATCAGACCACCTTACATACCTCCTGAGAAACCTCCATGTATGTCAAGAAGCAACAGTTAGAACCAGACATGAAACAATGGATTGGTCCAAAATTGGGAAAGGAGTATGTCAAAGCTGTATATTGTCACCCTGCTGTTTAACTTATATGCAGAATACATCATGTGAAATGCCAGACTGGATGAAGCACAAGCTAGAATCAAGATTGCCAGGAGAAATATCAATAACCTCAGATATCAGATGACACCACCCTTAAGCAAGACAGCAAAGAGGAACTAAAGAGCCTCTTGATGAAAGTGAAAGAGGAGAGTGAAAAATTTCGCTTAAAACTCAACACTCAAAAAACTAAGATCATGGTATACAGTCCCATCACTTCATGGCAAATAGATGGGGAAACCATGATACAGTGGCAGGCTATTTTCTTGGGCTTCAAAATCACTGTAGCCATGAAGTTAGAAGACACTTGCTTCTTGGAAGAAAAGCTATGACAAACCTAGACAGCATATTAAAAAGCAGAGACATTACTTTGACAGCAAATGTCCACCTAGTCAAATCTATGGTTTTTCCAATAGTCAGGTATGAATGTGACAGTTGGACCATAAAGGAGGCTGAATGCTGAAGATTGATGCTTTTGAGCTGTGGTGTTGGAGAAGCATCTTGGGAGTCTCTTGGCCTGCAAGATCAAACCAGTCAATGCTAAAGGAAATCAATCTTGAATATTCATTGGAAGAACTGATGCTGCAGCTGAATCTCTAATACTTTGGCCACCTGATGTGAAGAGCTGACTTATTAGAAAAGACCCTGATGCTGGGAAAAATTGAGGACAGCAGAAGAAGGGAATGACAGAGGACAAGATGGTTGTATGGCATCACTGACTCTATGGACAACAGTTTGAGTAAGCTCCAGGGGGTTGTGAAGACAGGGAAGCCTGGCATGCTTCAGTCCATGAGGTTGCAAAGAGCTGGACATGACTGAGTGACTGAATGACAACAACAATAATTGAGCACACTTAATGTAAGACCTCCCACCCCCACATCCAAAAGTGGACACAAGACAGTCTGCATAAATTGTACCTGGCAGAGTTGATTGCATTTGTCATTCTGAATCCTGCTCTGTTCAGGTTCAGCTCAGGAATAGAAAGTTGGAGTATGCAATGAGTTGCTTCAAGAATGTGGCAGATGAGGTCATCATCCAAGAGACAAACCAGGAAGACTCAGCAAACAATGGATACACTTGGCCATGTCAGGTGGAGTCTACCCTGAGAAGAGCTTTGTAAACATGCTGCTGATGGAAACTTAGGAAATATTCAAGTGCAGCTGAGGATATGACCTCATGCTTGGATTTCACTGCAGGAAATATTTGTTGAATAATCCTTTGGAAGAGTGGTTTGGCAAAATGACCAGGCTGCATTGGATCTGGGAAGAAGGAATTGGGCTGTCAAATCTCACCAAAACCAACCTTATAGCCATGAGAATGCGGGCCCTCAGAAAGGTTTTACTTTGATATGGATTCCTCATAGCCCAACAAGAGCATTCCCTCACTTGAGAATCTTGAATGGTTCTCATGTGGGGGTGATTTTTCCCCAGGAAATACTTTTCAATCTTCTCTAGTATTTAGTCAGTGGATACTATCCAGTATAGTAATAGCAGCAAAATTGGGGGGTCTAGGAGGCTTTCATAATAGTCCAAGTGAGAGATGGCAGGGCTAAATCAGAACATAGTACTGGGGACAGAAGTTAAGGACTTCAAACTCCTTTCCACTCTTCTCATACACTTTGCTTGGTCACTGTTCCCAAGTAAATCCCAGTGCAGCCTCAGCTAATTACTGGGCCCAAAACAGCTCCCCCAGGAGCCTTTAAACCTTCATGTCACCGTTTCCAACCTCTTCTTCTCGTGGGAGTGCTTTTGAGTCCCTAGGCATCCTTGCTTGTCAGTTTGACCTTGATCAGAATCACTATACATTATCCAGTGCAGTGTTCTGGAAGAGTGCATTTTGACCTGAGAAAGAGTAGAACATATTCTTGGCACATTTCCTCTTAAACTTTCTAAGTTCCTGACCCCTCCATTTGTGTTGTTGGAGTGCCATGGTCAGAAAGAAACAACAAAACCTTTAGCAAGGAATGAATAAAGGGTGATGGGGGTGGGTACAAAAGTGATACAAAGAATGCAGCCAAAGATAAATAAATCTTTTTAAAAAATGGTACACATTTCCCTGCTCTAGTTTTGGAGACAAGAAGTTTGAAATCAGTTTCACTGGGTCAACATCAAGGTGCCAAGAGGGTGGTTTATTCCGGAGACTCTAGAATAGGATCCATTTCTTTGCCTTTCCTAGCCTCTGGAGGCCACTTGCACTTCTTGATTCATAACCTCTTCCTTGCATCACTCTTACCTCTGGTTTTTGTTGCACATCTCCTCATTCTTCTTTTGTAGCCAAATTGTCTCTGCCTTTCTTTTATAAGAAGTCTTGTGATGACATTTAAGGCTCACCTCATCTAGAATAGTCTCCCCATTTCAAGATCCTTAACTCAGTCATATCCACAAAGTCCCCTTTTTCGCCATATAAAGTGAAAGTGAAGTGAAGTCGCTCAGTTGTGTCCAGCTCTTTGCAATCCCATGGACTGTAGCCTACCAGGCTCCTCCATCTATGGGATTCTCCAGGCAAGAATACTGGAGTGGGTTGCCATTTCCTTCTCCAGGGGATCTTCCTGAACCAGGGATAGAACCCGAGTCTCCTGCATTGCAGGCAGATCCTTTACCCTCTGAGCCACCAGGGAAGCCAGAGGTTTTTAAGGTAACATGGTAAAAGATTTCAGGAATTATAACTTGGATATCATTGGGAGTCATTATAAAGTCTACTACAATTATAGAATGAAGAAAAGGGCATTGGGACTGGACCTTGAGGAATGAATGAGTTCTGGCACTATTCTAGCTGAAGGGATATAATATGGAAAGCCTCACCTGCTTAGGAAATACAAACATCTTTCAGGTAACTAGAATATAAGCTGTATGATGAAGGAAGACAGAAGTTGAAGATGGTGAGGAGAACAAGGCCAACTCACAAAGAGCCTTGAATACTAAACCAAGAAGTTTGGATCTGGCCTTCCTAAAAACAGAGCTGTTAAACAACATATGGAATGGGCTGTTGACACAATCAAGTGCAAAGATGATGAGTTCTGAATGAAGGCAGACACTGCGTTCATCAACTACTAAATAACAAAGCTGTTCCTGCTGGAGGTGGGTAGGAATGCTGAATATTCTTAACTTCTGTCCCCAGTACTATGTTCTGGTTTAGCCCTGCCATCTCTCACTTGGACTATTATGAAAGCCTCCTAGATCCCCCAATTTTGCTGCTATCACTATCTAATCAATTTCTCAGTCTGTAGTCAGAGTGAGGAGAAGGCAATGGCACACCACTCCAGTACTCTTGCCTGGAAAATCCCATGGATGGAGGAGCCTGGTAGGCTGCAGTCCATGGGATCGCTAAGAGTCGGACACGACTGAGCGAGTTCACTTTCACTTTTTACTTTCATGCATTGGAGAAGGAAATGGCAACCCACTCCAGTGTTCTTGCCTGAAGAATCCCAAGGATGGGGTAGCCTGGTGGGCTGCCATCTATGGGGTCGCACAGAGTCGGACACGACTGAAGCGACTTAGCAGCAGCAGCAACAGTCAGAGTGATCTTCTAGAACATAAGGCTGACCACACCACTGTTCACCTAGTTAAAATGGCATCCAGTTGCCTTTAGGGCACACAATCCTTCAGCATCTGGGTTCTTCTCGCCTTTCCACTCTTCTCATACGTTTTGCTTGGTCACTGTTCCCAAGTAAATCCCAGTGCAGCCTCAGCTAATTACTGGGCCCAAAACAGCTCTCCCAGGAGCCTTTAAACCTTCATGTCACCGTTTCCAACCTCTTCTTCTTGTGGGAGTGCTTTTGAGTCCCTAGGCATCCTTGCTTGTCAGTTTGACCTTGATCAGAATCACTTGAATCCTCTTCAATATGATTTAATAAATTTGAAACTCAGGGTGGAGATTCTAGGAAAGGATGGAGTTCTAGGAAGAATCCGAAGGTGTCTCTCAAGCTTCACCTTTCTGAGTCTCACACACCTCATGCCCAACCCTGGGTAGATGCCTTGAATAATCCTCTCTCCTTTGTGGGGGGGAGGGGAATCTGTGGATGTGATAGGGTATCACTTTCATGACTAGTGATCGAAAGTTCAACAAAAGACAGATTTCCCTGAGTGGGTCTGACCTCATCAGAAGAACCTTTAAAAGAAGTTAGAAACCTGTGGTCCTGCTGACCTTAGGGAAGAGGAAGATATACTAAATGTGAGACGGTCAGTGGAGCTGAGTGCAGGTGGGGGGTGATATTGCAAGGACTGCAGTAAAATTCTGGAAGCTGAGAGCAGCCTAAGTCACAAACCAGCAAGAGGATAGGGGCCTCAGTCCTAGAATCTCAACAAATTGAATTCTTCCTACAACTGCCTGTGTTTGGAAGAGGACTCAGAGCTCTAAGAAGGAACACAGCCTGGTGAACTCCTTGACTTCAGCCTCTCAGGCAGAAAATCTTGCTCAGCAGAGTGCAGATTTCTCTGCAGGAACCAGATAATCAGTGGATGTTGTTTGTCACTAAATTTGAGTCCCTTCCCACCCAGCAGACCCCCCGGACTCCTTACACAAAAGCATGCATTCCCTTCCCAGGGCTCTGCACAGCAAGAGGACCTAGGAAGACATCAGGCCACAAAGTCCTTTTCCATCTTTCTCTCCTGGATGCCTTCTGGTTTTAGAGTTGCATAGCCGAGAGTGTTATCACAAAGATTCTTCCCTAATAAAGTTCTGTGTTCAAAGGACTTGCTGGCTCTACCTACACAGAGAAGCAGTGCTGAGCTGTCCGCTTGGGACTGTATCATGCATGGCTAAGAGTAAGGAAAGGAGTAGAAGGAGGCGTTCTAAGGAGATGGTGTAAGTGGTTTGCCCAGCGTGGCCCTTAAAGCAGCACCAGAAGCAGCGTCTGGGAACTTGCTAGAAATGTGAATTATCAGGCCTCATCCGGATCTTCTGAATCAGAAACTATTTTAGCAAGCCCTCCAGGTGATTCTGACTCACAGTAAACTGAATCACTGGCTTAGATAAGTCATTCTTGATTGCATTAATGACATATAGCAGCATTTCCTTTTTTAAAGTCAATTTTTATCAGAGTACAGTTGACTTACAATGTTGTATTAGTTTCTGTTGTACAACAAAATGATTCAGTCATGTATATAAATATATTCATTCCTTTTCTTAGATTCTTTTCCTATATAGGCCATTCAGAGTACTGAGTAGAGTTCCCTGTGCTGTATAGCAGGTTATTAGTTATTTATTTTATATGTTAGTAATGTGTGTTTGTTATTTCAATTTCCCATGATATCCCTCTCCATCTTTATCCTCTAGTAACCATAAGTTTGCCTTCTACATCTGTGCCTCTATTTCTGTTTTATAAATAGGTTCATTTGTAGCATTTTTTAAGATTCCACATGTAAGTGATATCATATGATATTTGTCTATAGCAGCATTTTTTAAGAACCCCCCTCTAAAGACTACCAGAGTAACAAAAGATGTAGAGGGTGGCCAAGGCTCAAACATGTCCACACTGGCCACAAAGTGACCAGCCAGTCTCAGTTTCTCATAGACTCTGATAACAGGACACAGAGAGAATCTGTGATGTTAGGTGTCAGGGTCAGCTTAGGATTTAACCCCTGTCTGCAATTTAATCTTTGTCCTCATGAAGCCTGCCACATAGTTGATGTTCAATAAACAGATGTAAGATGCATAAATAAAACAATCCTTTCTGGTGGGAACAGAGAGATCAAATCCCTTACTCAGGCCCTGGGGTTGGAGTTCTCCTCCCAGTTAACTCAGGGATAAATTCACCCTCATTAAGAGAGAAGACAATCCCCTAACCTGGCCTCCTTTTATTTTATTTTTTTTTTTTTAGGGAAGCCCTTCTTCATTCTTTTTTTTTTTTTTTTTTTTTTAATTTTATTTTATTAGTTGGAGGTCAATTACTTCACAACATTTCAGTGGGTTTTGTCATACATTGACACGAATCAGCCATAGAGTTACACGTATTCCCCATCCCGATCCCCCCTCCCACCTCCCTCTCCACCGGACTCCTCTGGATCCTCCCAGTGCACCAGGCCCGAGCACTCGTCTCATGCATCTCACCTGGGCTAGTGATCTGTTTCACCATAGATAATATACATGCTGTTCTTTTGAAACATCCCACCCTCACCTTCTCCCACAGTGTTCAAAAGTCTGTTCTGTACTTCTGTGTCTCTTTTTCTGTTTTGCATATAGGGTTATCATTACCATCTTTCTAAATTCCACATATATGTGTTAGTATGCTGTAATGTTCTTTATCTTTCTGGCTTACTTCACTCTGTTTAATGGGCTCCAGTTTCATCCATCTCATTAGAACTGATTCAAATGAATTCTTTTTAACGGCTGAGTAATATTCCATGGTGTATATGTACCACAGCTTCCTTAACCATTCATCTGCTGATGGGCATCTAGGCTGCTTCCATGTCCTGGCTATTATAAACAGTGCTGCGATGAACATTGGGGTGCACGTGTCTCTTTCAGATCTGGATTCCTCAGTGTGTATGCCCAGAAGTGGGATTGCTGGGTCATATGGCAGTTCTATTTCCAGTTTTTTAAGAAATCTCCACACTGTTTTCCATAGTGGCTGTACTAGTTTGCATTCCCACCAACAGTGTAAGGGGGTTCCCTTTTCTCCACACCCTCTCCAGCATTTATTGCTTGTAGACTTTTGGATAACAGCCATCCTGACTGGCGTGTAATGGTACCTCATTGTGGTTTTGATTTGCATTTCTCTAATAATGAGTGATGTTGAGCATCTTTTCATGTGTTTGTTAGCCATCTGCATGTCTTCTTGGAGAAATGTCTGTTTAGTTCTTTGGCCAGTTTTTTGATTGGGTCATTTATTTTTCTGGAATTGAGCTTCAGGAGTTGCTTGTATATTTTTGAGATTAATCCTTTGTCTGTTTCTTCATTTGCTATTATTTTCTCCCAATCTGAGGGCTGTCTTTTCACCTTACTTACAGTTTCCTTTGTAGTGCAGAAGCTTTTAAGTTTCATTAGGTCCCATTTGTTTAGTTTTGCTTTTATTTCCAATATTCTGGGAGGTGGGTCATAGAGGACCCCGCTGAGATTTATGTCGGAGAATGTTTTGCCTATGTTCTCCTCTAGGAGTTTTATAGTTTCTGGTCTTACATTTAGATCTTTAATCCATTTTGAGTTTATTTTTGTGTATGGTGTTAGAAAGTGTTCTAGTTTCATTCTTTTACAAGTGGTTGACCATTTTTCCCAGCACCACTTGTTAAAGGGGTTGTCTTTTTTCCATTGTATATCCTTGTCTCCTTTGTCAAAGATAAGGTGTCCATAGGTTCGTGGATTTATCTCTGGGCTTTCTATTCTGTTCCATTGATCTATATTTCTGTCTTTGTGCCAGTACCATACTGTCTTGATGACTGTGGCTTTGTAGTAGAGTCTGAAGTCAGGCAGGTTGATTCCTCCAGTTCCATTCTTCTTTCTCAAGATTACTTTGGCTATTCGTGGTTTTTTGTATTTCCATACAAATTGTGAAATTATTTGTTCTAGTTCTGTGAAAAATACCGTTGGTAGCTTGATAGGGATTGCATTGAATCTATAGATTGCTTTGGGTAGAATAGCCATTTTGACAATATTGATTCTTCCAATCCATGAACACGGTATGTTTCTCCATCTGTTTGTGTCCTCTTTGATTTCTTTCATCAGTGTTTTATAGTTTTCTATGTACAGGTCTTTTGTTTCTTTAGGTAGATATACTCCTAAGTATTTTATTCTTTTTGTTGCAATGGTGAATGGTATTGTTTCCTCAATTTCTCTTTCTGTTTTTTCATTGTTAGTATATAGGAATGCAAGGGATTTCTGTGTGTTAATTTTATATCCTGCAACTTTACTATATTCATTGATTAGCTCTAGTAATTTTCTGGAAGAGTCTTTAGGGTTTTCTATGTAGAGGATCATGTCATCTGCAAACAGTGAGAGTTTCACTTCTTCTTTTCCTATCTGGATTCCTTTTGCTTCTTTTTCTGCTCTGATTGCTGTAGCCAACACTTCCAAGACTATGTTGAATAGTAGTGGTGAGAGTGGGCACCCTTGTCTTGTTCCTGATTTCAGGGGAAATGCTTTCAATTTTTCATCATTGAGGGTGATGCTTGCTGTGGGTTTGTCCTATATAGCTTTTATTATGTTGAGGTATGTTCCCTCTATTCCTGCTTTCTGGAGAGTTTTAATCATAAATGAGTGTTGAATTTTGTCAAAGGCTTTCTCTGCATCTATTGAGATAATCATATGGTTTTTATCTTTCAATTTGTTAATGTGGTGTATTACATTGATTGACTTGTGGATATTAAAGAATCCTTGCATTCCTGGGATAAAGCCCACTTGGTCATGGTGTATGATTTTTTTAATATGTTGTTGGATTCTGTTTGCTAGAATTTTGTTAAGGATTTTTGCATCTATGTTCATCAGTGATATTGGCCTGTAGTTTTCTTTTTTTGTGTGTGGCATCTTTGTCTGGTTTTGGAATTAGGGTGATGGTGGCCTCATAGAATGAGTTTGGAAGTTTACCTTCTTCTGCAATTTTCTGGAAGAGTTTGAGTAAGATAGGTGTTAGTTCTTCTCTAAATTTTTGGTAGAATTCAGCTGTGAAGCCATCTGGTCCTGGGCTTTTGTTTCCTGGAAGATTTTTGATTACAGTTTCGATCTCCTTGCTTGTGATGGTTCTGTTAAGATCTTCTATTTCTTCCTGGTTCAGTTTTGGAAAGTTATACTTTTCTAAGAATTTGTCCATTTCATCCAAGTTGTCCATTTTATTGGCATAGAGCTGCTGGTAGTAGTCTCTTATGATCCTTTGTATTTCAGTGCTGTCTGTTGTGATCTCACCCTTTTCATTTCTTATTTTGTTAATTTGGTTCTTCTCTCTTTGTTTCTTAATGAGTCTTGCTAATGGTTTGTCAATTTTGTTTATTTTTTCAAAAAACCAGCTTTTAGCTTTGTTGATTTTTGCTATGGTCTCTTTAGTTTCTTTTGCATTTATTTCTGCCCTAATTTTTAAGATTTCTTTTCTTCTGCTAACCCAAACAACAAAGTAAATGGCAACAGGACCACACCTATCAATAATTACCTTAAATGTAAATGGGTTGAATGCCCCAACCAAAAGACAAAGATTGGCTGAATGGATACAAAAACAAGACCCCTATATATGCTGTCTACAAGAGACCCACCTCAAAACCAGAGACACATACAGACTAAAAATGAAGGGTTGGAAAAAAATATTTCACGCAAATGGAGACAAAAAGAAAGCAGGAGTCGCAATACTTATATCAGATAAAATAGACTTTCAAACAAAAGATGTGAAAAGAGACAAAGAAGGACACTATATAATGATCAAAGGATCAATCCAAGAAGAAGATATAACAATTATAAATATATGTGCACCCAACATAGGAGCACCGCAATATGTACAGCAAATGCTAATGAGCATGAAAGAGGAAATTAATAGTAACACAATAATAGTGGGAGACTTTAATACCCCACTCACAACTATGGATAGATCAACTAAACAGAAAATCAACAAGGAAACACAAACCTTAAATGATACAATGGACCAGCTAGACCTAATTGATATCTATAGGACATTTCACCCCAAAACAATCAATTTCACCTTTTTCTCAAGTGCACACGGAACCTTCTCCAGAATAGATCACATCCTGGGCCATAAATCTGGTCTTGGAAAATTCAGAAAAATTGAAATCATTCCAGTCATCTTTTCTGACCACAGTGCAGTAAGATTAAATCTCAATTACAGGAAAAAAATTGTTAAAAATTCAAACATATGGAGGCTAAATAACACGCTTCTGAATAACCAACAAATCATAGAAGAAATCAAAAAAGAAATCAAAATATGTATAGAAATGAATGAAAATGAAAACACAACAACCCAAAACCTATGGGACACTGTAAAAGCAGTGCTAAGGGGAAGGTTCATAGCATTACTGGCTTACATCAAGAAACAAGAAAAAAGCCAAATAAATAACCTGGCCTCTTTTTAGAATCTTTCTGGAAAACCAGGAGTGTGGTACATGGTGAATAGTGCCTTGGCATTCAAAAAGAAGCCAAAGAGCAGAAGGAAGTACTATGCAAGAGCCTGCAGAGCCCATCTCTGTCCCGTTTGACCTCCAATTCAGGTTATTGGAGTGGGTCCAGCACCTGTGTTCACAGTCAAAGCCCTTGACTGCTGTTCCTTCACAGGATGCCTTAGACAGAAAATCCTGCACCTCTTCTTGTCATATTGAAATGAAGAAGAAACCAATTTGCATTAATGTACACAATTAATAGATGGGAAATTGAATGACTGTCTCTGGGTAGCAAAGGTGTTCTCAGGACATTCAAGAGCAGAAGGTATTTTTTTAGTTTGGTCAGTTCAGTTCAGTCACTCAGTCGTGTCTGACTCTTTGTGACTCCATGAACCACAGCACGCCAGGCCTCCCTGTCCATCACCAACACCCAGAGTTTACCCAAGCTCATGTCCATTGAGTTTGTGATGCCATCTAACCATCTCACCCTCTGTCGTCCCCTTCTCCTCCTGCCCTCAATCTTTCCCAGCATCAGGATCTTGTCAAATGAGTCAGCTCTTTGCATTAGGTGGCCAAAGTATTGGAGTTTCAATTTCAACATGAATGAACACTCGGGATTGATCTGTTTTAGGATGGACTGGTTGGATCTCCTTGCAGTCAATTCTTTGGCACTCAGTTTTCTTTATAGTCCAACTCTCACATCCATACATGACCAATGGAAAAACCATAGCCTTGACTAGATGTACCTTTGTTGGCAAAGTAATGTCTCTGCTTTTTAATATCTATCTAGGTTACTCATAACTATCCTTCCAAGGAGTGAGCGTCTTTTAACTTCATGGCTTCAATCACCATCTGCAGTGATTTTGGAGCCCCCCAAAATAAAGTCTGACACTGTTTCCACTGTTTCCTCATCTTCTTGCCATGAAGTGATGGAACCAGTTGCCATGATCTTAGTTTTCTAAATGTTGAGCTTTAAGCCAACTTTTTCACTCTCCTCTTTCACTTTCATCAAGAGGCTCTTTCGTTCTTCACTTTCTGCCATAAGGGTGGTGTCATCTGCATATCTGAGGTTATTGATATTTCTCCCGGCAATCTTGCTTCATCCAGCCCATCATTTCTCATGGTGTACTCTGCATACAAGTTAAATAAGCAGGGTGACAATATACAGCCTTGACATACTCCTTACCAGACTTTAATTCCTTCTGGACCATGTATTATTATGTGATTCCTGTTGCCTTGGAAAACTCAGATGATTAAAAGAGTTTATATTTGCCACTTCCAAGAACTCCTCTTGCAATTTAAATGATTCATGCATCTAAGTTTTACAAAGAGGAAAACAATCTCATTGTTATTTGCTCTATTAAAGCCCTCAAGGGTTCATCTTATTATTTTGTTATCTGGTAAAAAGGGGGAGTTTAATTCTCTAATCTTTTCCATGGGAAATTCTTAACAGCATAATAAAAATCCCTGACCTAACTAGCAGAGAAATAGCTACTGCTCTCATCTTTTCTCCTTTTTTGGGGAGGGTGGAAGAGAGATACTGTTGGTTACATGCTAATATTCTCATGCCATGTAGCAAATTTCAGAAGAAGAAATGGGCAGAAGCGAGGTCAGAGTGATAAGAGTATTCCTCTATCTCTGGTCTTCGCACCAGAACACTAACACAGTTATGGAGACTGCTTACTGTCCCCTAGCAATCATCTCCTTCTTCCTTTTCACAGATGGAGTTTCACTTGTCCTTGTTGGTGGGCTTGTTATTTTATCACCTGTGTAGGTCTTTGTGGCCATCATCACGGTCAAGGTGGAGAGTGATTCTGTCATCACAGTGGTCCCTAGTGTTGCCTTTTTATAAACACATCTGTCTTCCTTCTGTTTCTCCCCTCCTCACCTGACCAACCCCTGGCCCTTCACTTGTGTCTCTATCCCTGGAAACCATGATCTATTCCGTTTCTATAGTTTTGGCCCTTCAAAGGTGTGTAATGGAACCCTACAGTATACGCCATGTTGGGATTGACTTTTTTCCCAGCAAAATTCCCTTGAGATTCATGCAAGTTGCTTCATGTTATCAGTAATTGGTTTTTAAAAGACATAGAGACACAGGTGTAGAGAATAAATGTATGAACACCAAGGGGAAAAGGAGAAAGTGGGATAAACTGGGCAAGCCACCTGATGCAAAAAGCTGACTCATTTGAAAAGACTCTGATGCTGGGAAAGAGTGAAGGCAGGAAGAGAAGGGGATGACAGAGGATGAGATGGTTGACTGGCATCACCGACTCAATGGACATGGGTTTTGGTAAACTCCGGGAGTTGGTGATGGACAGAGAGGCCTGGCGTGCTACAGTCCATGGGGTCACAAAGAGTCAGACACAACTGAGCGACTGAACTGAACTGAACTGGACCTGATCTATACAGTAGGCTCTCATTATTATCTACTTTTTACATAATATCAATAATGATACATACACAGGGAACTCTCCTCAGTGCTCTGTAGTGACCTAAATGGGACAGGGAAACCTGGCGTGCTGCAGTCCGTGGAGTCGCAAAGAGCTGGACACGACTGAATGACTGAACAACAAATGGGAAGGGAATGCAAAAAAGAAAGGGGAGCTGATTCACTTTGCTATACAGTAGAGACTAACACAACATCGTAAAACAACTATACATAAATGAAAATTAGTTAAAAATTATTTTTCTATTGTCGAGTAATATTCAAGGTGTGGGTGCATCAGTTTTCTTACCATTCAGCCATTTAGAAATATGTAATTGTTTTCAGTTTTTGACTATGAACATCTGATAACAGTTTTTTATTCAACAGTGTCACTCCTCTGGGATAAATGTCCAAGAGTGCAACTGTTAGGATGTATGGTAGTGGCATGTTTAGTTTTATAAGAAACTCCCAAGTGCCTTGTACCATTTTTACATTCCCACCAACTGTGTATGAATGATCCAATTTCTCCACATCCTCACCAGCATTTGGTGTCACTATTTTTGTTTCAGTCATTTTGATAGATATGTAGTATCTCCTTGAGGTTTTAATTTGCATTTTCCTAACGGTTAATGATGTGGAATATTTTTGTGGGCTTGTTTGCCATCTGTATATCTTCTTCACTGAAATGTCTGTTCATATCTTTTGCTCATTTTCTAATTAGATTGCTCATTTGAGAATAATTAAACATTATTTAAGTTTTGAGAGTCCTTTGTATGTTCCAGATACTGATCCTCTATTAGATATGTGGTTTGCAGTCCTTTCTCTTAGTACTAAACTTCTGGGGTTTAAGCTGGGCATCTGGCTACTTTTCCCAACCTCTCTTGCAGCTAGGTGTGGCCATCTGGCAAAGTTCAGAGCAATGAGATAAAAGCAGAAATCCTACATGCTATGCCTGAATCATCTCCAAGGAAAACAAAAACTGTGTGTTCTGAATTTCCATCTTCTCCCTCTTCACGCAACATGCTCTTGCAACTACCCAGCTTCAGCCATGTATATGAAAACTGTGCCTTAGGGCAAGATGGGCAGACTTTTTGTTGAGGGACAGATAGTTTGGGCTTGGGGGCCTTACGGTCTCCATACATGCTCTTCAACTCTGCTGTTGTGAGAAAAGCAGCTGTTGTCATGGAAGCAGCTGTGACAGTATGCAGTCAAGTAGGCATGGCTGTGTTTACATAAAATTCATTTTGAAAAACAGGTGGTCTGCTCATGAACTTCAGTTTGCTGACTTTCCTTTAGGAGTCTATATTAACACAAAACCACACACAGCAGGAATGGGATCTCTGAAGTCACATGGAACCATTCCATCAGCCTGGATTGCTATCCTCTAGATTAATTCCTGACAAAGAAATAAACTTGTCTTATTTAAGTCACTTTCTTTTACAGGCTCTTTGGTAGCATCTCAGCCTATGTCTATCTAAGAGCAATAAACTTGGCTTTCACAAGGCACTTGCTCTGCTTGATGTACAAAGATGAGTCAAAGGTGTATATCTATATTCATTGCCTAGAGAGAGTTTGCAGTGTGGTGTGACAGAGTATCCCAGTACTGTAGATTGAACTATAACCTAATTATAAAAAAAAAAAAAAATGTGCTCTGTAAACAGCATGGGGATGACTGGGGAGAAATGAAGAAACACTGAGTGCCTAACATATGGCAGGCATTTTAGTGTTGTTATGTGGCTGAAGTTTCAGAGACATCTATGAAATATGTTGCATTTCCATTTTAGGGAGAAAAAAATGAGTCTCCAAAAAATTATTGAACTTTCCCTGTAGCAGAGATGAACCTTTGAAAAGTGTTCACTTCCATCATGGATTTACTCCTTGCTGACATTCACAGACTGACCTGAGTCCCCTCCTTGGGCAGCACAGCAAGCACCTTTCTCTCCAAGTCCTCTCTGGCAGGCAGAGCCCTCATCATCATATTCTGTTAAAGTTAGCTCAGCAAGCATTTACTATGCACCTTCTATCTGCCTGCAACCAAAACCAGGAAATAAAAAGGAATGTAGTACAAGGCCTGAAAACTGTTTCATTTATTTTTCTTCACTTTTTGGCTATGGGGTCTTTGTTGCTACTCACGGGCTTTCTCTAGCTGTAGCGAGTTGGGGCTACCCTCTGGTTGTGGGGAGTGTTTCTCACTGCAGTGGCTTCTCTAGTCGTCGAGCACAGGAGTTGTGACTTGCGGGCTCTAGAATGTGGGTTGAGTAGTTGTGGTGCAGGGGCTTTGTTGCCCCACAGCATGTGGAATCTTCTCTGACCAGGAATGGCATCTGTGTCCCCTGCATTGACAGGTGAATTCTCAACCACTGGGCCACCAGGGAAGTCCAGGAGTTCATCTTTGAAAGAACAAATCTTTGGACAGTGTTGCATTTTATATGAGCCCTGCACTCCTGGAAGCTTTTGTGTTCCTGGACTTGCTAACAACAAAGGAGGTCCTTGTATATTCTGAGATAAGATCTGTCTCCATCCTTATCCAGGACTCCCATGAGACTCCTAATAAGTTGTTTGCTTACTTGCCTCTATAAATCCCAGGTCCTCTTATTTTTCTGTGAGACATTCCTCATTAATTACCATTTTCCTTGTTGCAATAGTATAAGTAAAATCATATCCTTAATTGTCCAATGCATTTTGTCTTTCACAGTTTCAGTGCTGTGACTTAAATAAGATTGGACCTCATCTTTGAATCCACATTTACTCTATCTACATCCTGAAGCTTCTCAGAGTCAGCTGTGCTCCCTCCTTGACTTCTAACTTGGGACCCCCATGGTGCCCCTGACTCCTGGCTGGTATTCTGGGCTCTTGTCTGTTAGTAGCTGAGTAAGGATTTGGTGCTGATTCTGCGTACTCACTTGACTTCCAGTCCTGGCTTTTCTTGGTTTTATTGTCTGACAAATTGGTGTTCTCTGTAAATAGACTAATGTAAATGTAACAGATGTAACATCATGAAAAAGTTCTTTTCTCTATTGGATGGAAGATAGCACAGAATCAGAATTGTTAGTCTTTCCTGTTTGTCTTTTGTTTGTTTTGAATTTGAATTAACTAAGAATTTGTAACCATTAGGAAGGGAAAAATTCCTTGATACAGACCAGCGAGTCTTGTATTTCTGTTTTTATGCTTGACCCATAGCTGAAATTTTAAACTTGAAGCTATTTCTCTCTGTATGTGTTTGTGTGTTTATATATATATGATTCAGAAAGACCTTCACCTTTCCTTTGTGTGACTGTGTAATGTTTTCCTGTTTCTGAATTGTATTACTAAATTAGATTATAAATCTCTTTATAGGAGCTCTATTCTGATTATCTCAGAGGTAAATAAGTGCTTATGTAAATGGAATATTCCTAAAATTCCAAGAAATTAAGGAAATTAAACCCCAAATATTTTCAATGTGAAAAAGAGATATTCCTATGTAAATGAACTCAGGAATGATTTAAGAATTTAAGTTAACATAATTTAGGTAAATCTTTCACAAAGAAGACTTGTATAATTTTGGTTTAATAAAAACAGCTGTTTTTCTGAGTTATTGACAGTAAGTATAAAAACAGCATATATTTTGTTGTACTTTATGGGTTTTCTAAACATACACATGTTCACTTATTAGATAATTAACATTACTTTTACTTAATGCTTAAGGTTATGAAAGACATACATTTATATTTTCCCAAATTGAATCACTGTTCTGAAAACTTTATTTCAACAGTAATTATCTTTTGTAATATGTAAGCTTGAAGGTAATTTCCCAGGATATTAGGTGATTTAAAACTTTAGACTTCTACTAAATTGAGTTTACATACATCACCTCCAAGTAAGATAGAGTACTAAAACATTAATTACTAATCATAATTTAAAGTTTGAATACACTTGCCTCTTATTTTTATATGCTGCCGAGAGGTTTTCTACTTTGGGTTGTTAATGAGCATGTTTAATTTTTGCCACTTTGAGACACTGTATTGTAAGGGACATGTATGGTTACAGGAAGTTGTGAGCTCTGCTAATCTGCTGCAAAATGCTGGTGTGTGGCAGATTGTTCAGTTATCAACCTCTTAATTTTCCCTGTGGAATAGAAGTTGCTGTGGTTAAAAGTTATAATCAATATATGTGAAGGAGATGCCAGAGAGGACTAACTCCATTTGCAAGGTAGGTAGCATGTGCTTTGTTAATGAAGCAAGAGAGTGGTTTGGTTCTAAGCTATCTGGTTGCTGCAGAATGAGAAAGAGAAAAGAGGAAGGCCGAACCTAAATGGATGTAAAACCTAATAGAAAATTTGTAAAAAGGAAATTTTATTTGTTGTGGTCAGTGCTATCTCAAGTTTGATAGGTTTCTTATAAGATTTCAAAAAGGGCTTTTAGTGTCAAATATTGGTGGTAGTGGTTTAGTTACTAAGTCATGTTTGAATCTTGCAACCCCAAGGACTGTAAACTGCCAGGGTCCTCTGACCCTGGGATTTCCAGAATACTGGAGGCGATT
This sequence comes from Muntiacus reevesi, assembly GCF_963930625.1. Lineage (NCBI taxonomy): Eukaryota > Metazoa > Chordata > Mammalia > Artiodactyla > Cervidae > Muntiacus > Muntiacus reevesi. Next base: position 49,623,471 of record NC_089253.1, read on the forward strand.
GCCATTTCCTTCTCCAGGATCAGGAGAAGGGATCCTGATCTTCCTGGATCAGGGATCAAACCTCAGTATCCTGCATTGAAGGCAGATTCTATACCATACAAGCCACCAGAGAAGCCCTAGTGTCAAATATTATGCTGATGCAAAATTGAGATTGTTTTTATCTCTGTTAAAATGGCAAATTTTTCTGTCCATTTAGCATGAAATTTTAAAATATTATTCTTTGCCTTCTGCATAATGTTTTAGTTCACAAAGATTTTGTGTCTTAACAGAATAACCCTCTATGGTTTAATGTTGGTTTTAATGTATCTTTGAAGATTTAAGAAAATAAAAGCTTATCACTTAGGAAAAAGCACGTTACCTTCGGTGTTTATTTTTGGATGTTTCATTGTCACTTTGAAACAAGAAGCAAAATGTCTCAGGCACTCAAGATGCAATTCTATCTTAGATGTTCAAATTTCCTAACAACTTTTGAGTTTTGTATTTCCAAAATACAGTTATAAATGATATCTTTACACCTAAAACTGCCTTTGAGATTTCCCAGAGGGCCCCTAGAAACTCACAGAGAATTTGTTCTTTCACCTTGTAAAAAGAGAGGTGCTAGAAATAATAAAATTTATTTCCTATGTTACTATTGATGAAAAGCAAAGAGTTGTCAAATCAGAAGAGATGCTTAGCCTTCCCTAGGTAAATTTGTATGGGTGATATTATTAATACAAATATTTAAAATTGTATGTCATAGAGGAAGTTCCTAGAGATCTGTCGGTGCCCGTGCTTTCTACAGTATGTTTCTATTTATCAGATTCCTGGTTCTTCATTGCCTTATATTAGCTAACATCAGTGTAGTATTAGTCATATTTTCAGTATTTAAAAAAAAATTAACTTTATTGCAACTTTATTTCTTTACTTTAAATCTGGTAACTTCTAGAACTGAAGCCTGACTGCTTAGATCCCTATTAGGATAATAGATTGCCTTGTAGCTGGTCCTATTTCCCAAGATCTGAAGAGGCCCTGCAAGCCGAAGCCCAACAACTTGTCATAAACTTCCAAGGGCTCACCACTGCAGCAGAATTCTCCCTGTGCAAGCTGTGTTTGGATCACTAAGTGAGTGCAGTGAAAATTCCAGGTCATACATGCTCTTTTACAAGATGTAACCAAGACAGTGGACAACATCACCAAGAACAAAAACGTCCCAACTGGAGAGTTTTAAGAAATAGAGTACTGCCGAACAACCTTCTCCAACCTCTTGGAGTCCATTGGACTAGCTGCCCTTAGAATTCAGCTTCTGGCTCTTTACCTTAATATAACATTCAGTGCTAATATTTACCTTTCTAACTTAAGTATCCCTCTTTCAAGATGCCTGATCTCCAGAACCCTAAAATAACTGATCTTTGCTACCACTTCTCAACAGATGGTTTAACTGGTTTTACAGGAATAGCATTAACAAGAATCCTTGCATTGCAGGAAGAGGGACCCTGAGAGTGGATTCTTGTCTAACACTTGGAAATGAATTGGTACCTCCTTTTGACTTTCCCAAGTTCTTCTATTAATCATTGTTGGTGGCTTGTTAGTTTCATGTTCCTTACCAGGGTCACTTGTCATCAAATAACTCACACAAATTGTTACTGTGGTGGCTGGCCAGGATAGGCAGTTTCAGTCAGTGTTTTCTCTAACAACTACCTTCCTGCAACACCTGGGAGACTATTTCTTAGATTCTACTTGGCTCTCTCAAGAGGCTTATAATTACCTCTGAGTTGTTCAGCAATGAATGATGCTTGTCTGGGAAAAAGGGGTTCTGACAATGTTGAATTATTTTCTGAAACTTGTGCTCTCAGAAAGTTGCAACAGTTAAGAAATCCCTACACTACTGTATATAAAATAAACAAGGTCCTACTGTGTAGCATAGGGAACTATATTCAACACCTTGCGATAGACTATAAGGGAAAAGAATTTGAAAAGAAAATTTGTTGTGCATATGTGTGTGTGTGTGTAAAGTGTTTGTGCATATCTGCAAACATGTGTATACGTGTTTGTTCCTTATATCTGTCAGTATGTTTCTGTTATATTACTTAGTGTTTCCGTTTTTATTTAATTTATTTTTTTAGTCCCTGCCACATAGCTTGCAGGATTCTAGTTCCCCAAGCAGGGAGCAAACCCAGGCCCCCTGCAGTGCGTGTGTGGAGTCCTAACCACTAGATCACCAGGGATTTTACTGTTTTCTTTTCTAGAGTCCAGAAATAAATGATAACATACAGTAAGTATTTGTAGTTTTCTGATTTATTTCACTAAGCATAATATTCTCCAGATCCATCCATGTTTTACAAATGGCAAATTTTCACTCTTTTCTGTAGGTGAGTGCTATTCCATTGTGTGTGAGTGTGTGTGTAATTTATTTTAATCAACTCATATGCTACTGGGCCTTTAGATTGCTTCCATATCTTGGCTATTGTAAATAATGAGGTACAAATATTGGAGTCCATGTATATTTTTGAATTAGTGTTTTTATTCTCTTCAGATATGTATACCTAGGAGTGAAACTGCTGGATCATGAGGTCATTTTAGTTTTTGTGTTTTGAAGACCCTCCATACTGTTTTGCATACTGGCTGTACCATTCTACCCTCCCACCAACAGCGTCTAAAGGTTCCTTCTTCTCCACATACTCCCCAGCATGTTGTTTCTGATCTTTCTGATGATAGCATGTGGTCAGTGATACTGCATTGCAGTTTGGATTTGCATTTCTCTAGTGATTTAGAATGTTGAGCATCTTTTCATGTGCCTGTTGTTCATTTCTATATCTTCTTTGAAAGAATGTCTATTTAGATTTCTGCCCTTTTAAAAACGAGATTTATTTTGTTTGCTATTAAGTTGTATGAGTTCTTTTTTAATTTAATGTTTATTTTATACTGGAGAATCGTTGATTTACAATATGTTATTAGTTTCAGGTATACAACAAAGTGAATGAGTTATATATATTCATAGATCTATTCTTTTTCAGATTCTTTTTCCTTATAAGTTATTACAGACTATTGTGGAGAGTTCCCTGTGCTATACAATAGGTCCTTGTTGATTATGTTACATATAGTAGCATCTGTGTATTAATTTCAACCTCCTAATTTATCCTTCCCTTCACTTGTCCCATTGGGTAATCATAAGTTTGCTTTGAAAATGTGTGTATCAGTTTCTACTTTGTGAATAAGTTCATGTGTATCACTTTTTTAGAGTCTACATATTAGCAGTGTCATAAGATATTTGTCTTTCTCTGTCGACTGACTTCACTTCTATGATCATCTGCAGGTTCATCCAAGTTGCTGCGAATGGCATCATTTCACTCTTTTGATGGCTCAGTAGTATTCCATTGTGTACACGCACCGCATCTTCTTTATCCATTTGGCAGTGGATATTTCAGTTGCTTCCACATCTTAGGCATTGTAACTAGTAGTGCATTATCCTTTCAATTTACAGCTTCCTCCCAGTATATGTCCAGGACTGGGATTGCTGGATCGTGAGGTAGTCTTATTTTTTGAAGAGCCTTCATAGTGTTTTCCATACTGGCTACACCAATTTACATTCCCACCAACAGTGTTCAAGTATTTCTTTTTCTCCACATCCTTGCCAATATTTATTTGTGTTCTTCTCGATGATGGCTATTTTGGTAGATGTGAGGGGGTAACTTCTGTTGGTGTGGATTTGCATTTCTTTGATGATTGCAGATGTAAAGCATCTTTTCCTGTGCCTGTTTGCCATCTGTATATCTTCTTTGGAAAAAAATGTCTATTGAGACCTTTGGCCCTTTATTAAATGAAGTTGGATTTTTTGGTTGCTATTCAGTTGTATGAATTCTTTATATATTTTAGATATTAGCCCCTTACAAAATATATGAATTGCAAATGTTTTCTCCTATTTCATTTCATTTCTCTCTGTTTTATTTTGTTGACCTCTGCTATAATTCCAGTTGTTACTTTTTGCTTTTCTTTTGTGTTTAGAATCAGATCCAAAAATCATTTCTGAGACAGCTGTTACAGAGGTTTCTACCTGTATTTTCTAGTTCTGTGGTTTCAGGTCTTCTACTCAAGGCCTAATGCATTTTGAGTTCAGTTCTCTGCATATTGTATGATAGTGGTCCAGTGTGTTTGTTTTGCATGTAAGTGTCCAGTTTTCCTAACATCATTTATTGCAGAGACTGTCCTTACCTACCTTTTATATTTTTGCCTTGTTTGTGGGTGGAGAAGGGAATGGCAAACCACTGCAGTATTCTTGCCTTGAGAATCCCATGAGCAGTATGAAAAGCAAAAAGATATGATACTGAATGATGGCCTCCCAAGATCAGTAGGTGCTCAATATGCTACTGGAGAAATAACTCCAGAAAGAATGAAGAGATGGCGCCAAGGCAGAATCAAGGCCCAGTTCTGGATGTGACTGGTGATGGGAGTAAAGTCTGATGTTACAAAGAAGAGTATTGCATAGGAACCTGGAAAGTTAGGTCCATGAATCAAGGTAAATTGAAAGTGGTCAAACAGGAGATGGCAAGAGTGGACATTGACATTTTAGGGATCGGTGAACTAAAATGGACTGGAATGGGTGAATTTAATTCAAATGACCATTACATCTACTACAAGAATCCCTTAGAAGAAATGGAGTCATAGTCAACAAAAGAGTCTGAAGTGGTGTGCTTGGGTGCAATCTCAGAAATGACAGAGTGATTTAAGGACAGGAACATAAAGGCCCCAACAGATGGGATGGTCAAGTCTGTGTGGCAGAGGACAGGCTGTGAGCACCAGTTTGTCCCTGGGCCTCTGTGTGTCCAGCCCGAGATGCTGAGTCTGCTGGGCTGTGAGCCCCGTGAAGGCAGCTGTGTCATCACATCCTGTACTGTGGTTATGGGTGTGGACAGTGGGGCCAGACGATGTTGAGTCTGTCATCCCAGCTCTAGCCCCTGCCACCTTTAATGCCTTGTGTCACAGTGTCTTGATCTCCTTGGCCAAAGCTGAGACCCCTCTCATTAGGTTTGCTTTGGAAATTAGAAACCCTGAGAACTTAGGAAGCTGTTGCCTATTCCTCCTTACAGGGGCAGTTTTCTTCTGGCCTACCAGAGTGAGCACTGGGATATACTCACACATGCACATTCACATTGACATTTAATAAGGACTGTGGGTTGGGATCAGAAGAGGGACAGATATGTGGAAGGTAATAAGAATAATATACAGGGGTTGGAGGCACTGATTGCCTGAGACATGGACTCCCACATGTTCCAGGTCTTGTCCCACCTATGTCTGAGGACACCCCTAGAAGTCCATGCTGGCATCATCCCTGGTGTGCAGGTGTGGATACCGACAGGCTTTGAGAGACAGGGACTCATCCAGGATGGAGAACAGGTAGGAAACGGGAGGTGAGTCTGAGCCCAGGTCTGTCAACTCAGAGCTGCACACACAGCCTGCCTGGGAGCTGTGTGGACGGCTGTGTGGCGCAACTGTGTGAGGCCCGGGGCTGCGTGGATGAGGGATGAGCAGTCAGGATCCCGAGGGCTATGTGCAGGGGTGTCAACTGTCAATCCAAGGAAGGGGCCCCCGGGTGGTGAAGTCACTTCCTTAACAGCAGACCCTAACAGAACTCGGAACCCGGTAACCAGGCACCCACCTTCTAGCAGCAGCACCACAGCCGCTTGGGGCTCACATGGCTGGAGAGTCTTCATCCAGAAGGATGTTCTCCAGCTGTGTCTCGACTGACCCGTGCTTGTGCTTCAGGAAACCCTGGAGGGAGAGGTTGTTTAGATGTCTCAGGCGGTTCAGCCCTCAACCTGGATGCCTCTGGTCCTTTACCAGGGGGTCACCTAAGGTAATCCTAGTCAACCTAGAGCTGGCCACACCAGGCCTGGCCGCCACTGGGAGCCCTCCCTGGGCAGCGCCAGCTGCTCTCATCTCCATGTGGGGGAAGTGGGACTTGAGGGGAGGTTCTCCCTCTGGGCAGGAGCGGGTTGGTGGGCACGTGGTGACCTGGGGGTCCTGTCATGGTCACACCTGAGGACGGGCTGGCAGTGGGGAAGCAGGATCCCTGAGGTGCTCTGCTCTGTGCCAGTGTGGACCCAAGGCTGGCAGGTGATCGGGTGTCTGAGTCCTCGGTGGAGGTCTGTGCAGAGAATGGTGGGCGTGTGTCTGGAGGGGAGATGTCTGTAGGTCTGAGAAGCACCACAGGCAGCTGACTGGTGCCCTGAGACTTTCTGCCCGCCTCCCAGGCACTGTGTTCACAGGGCTCCTCACAGGACTGCAGACAGGCAAGTGATCCCACCCAGCAGGTTCCCACCCTTTCTCTGCAGGTCCCAAGAGGTGGCTACCTCCTCTCTATTCTCTGTTGTGGTCCCAGGGCCTAACACAGGGGCTCAACCATCACTCTCTGAAATTCTGCACTTGGAAAGTGATGTATTGTGTCATAGTCAAGACAATGATTTCCACTAGACGGCTCCCCCCAAACATTAAGACTTGCAGAATTTGGTTTCCTCTCATAGCAAGACTGTGAAGGTGGCAACTGATTGTTGGCCTGTTTGGCAGACAGACCCATGGAGCCCTGCAGTGCTCCTGCTATTTCTCAGAGGGCCACCAGAGGGCAGTGTGTAGCTGCTTATGGCCAACACTGCAGGGAGATCCTAAAGGAAATCAATCCTGAATATCCACTGGAAGGACTGATGCTGAAGCGGAAACTCCAATACTTTGGCCACCTGATGCGAAGAACCAACTTATCGGAAAAGACCCTGATGCTAGGGAAGATTGAAGGCGGGAGGAGAAGGGGACGACAGAGGACGAGATGGCTGGATGGCATCACCGACTCAATGGGCATGAGTTTGCGTAGCATCCGGGAGTTGGTGATGTACAGGGAAGCCTGGTGTGCTGCAGTCCATGCGGTTGCAAAGAGTCAGATCTGACTGAGCCGCTGGACTGACTGACTGCCCCATTCAAAAGAGTCCTTTTCAAGTTCAACTTCCTCAGAACATGTTTTATAAACTTAAGAGAATTTCTTTAAAATCTATTTACATGCTTTTCATCTCCAGTTTCATTTGGAAACTAGTGAAAAGCCATGACAAGTAACACAGGTAAGGTGAGTCACTGTTTGAAGGTTGTCCCTTGTGACACCTGTGTGTGCTCAGCCGCTCAGTCATGTCCAACTCTTTGTGATCCCATGGACTGTAGGCCAGGCTCCTCTGTCCATGGGATTTTCCTGGCAAGAATGCTGGAGTAGGTTGCCACTTCCTACTCCAGAGGCATCTTCTCGACCCAGGGACGGAACCCTTATCTCATGTGTTTCCTGCATTGGCAGGTGGGTTCTTTACCACTGCACCAGCTGGATATCGATGGGTAAAATTCTGTGCCAGCCCCTTTGTTTCTTCTTCTCTCCCCGTCATCCATCTATAGGTAACTATCTCTCTGAAACTCCTTTGGAAAATCTATGTAACATTATCAGAGCTATGTTTCAATCATGTTGATCCTTCCTTGTGATGTCAGTGTTTGTGTAGCAAATCATCTGCTCCTATGACACTGGGGATGTCCCTGACCCCTGGGAGACAGTGTTCAGGTGGGCAGGAGGTCTCAGTGGGAGTCAGTCCAGGGGGAGGTCTGCTCAGCACAGCCAAGGCCAGCCCACATTGTCTTCTAACCCGAAAACACTGAGAATGCTTCCCTCCCTGCCACCCATCCGCCCCACCCCCAGGGCACTTGGCTAAAATCCTGTTCATGCTGAGGAAGCATCAGGGTCAGAACAATAAACAGTGGTTATAATAATTGTGAGAGATGAGGTTCTGTGTTTTCAGTTCTTATATTTATGTGTCTTGATTCACTGTTTTATGATCTTAAACGTTAATTGTAATATCATTCTTTACAGTGCTATTAGTTTCTGCTGTGCAGCAAAGTGAATCAGTTATATATATATATATATATACCCTCTTTTTATAGATTCTACTCCCATGTAGGTTATTACAAAGAACTGAATAGAGTTCCCTGTGCTCTCCAGTAGATCGTTATCTATTTCATGTATAGTAGAGTGTATTTGTCAATCCTAATTTATCCTTCACCCTTCTTTGGTAACCATAAGTTTGTTCTCTACATCTGAGACTCTCTTTCTCTAAATAGGTTTATATGTACCATCCTTTTAGATTCCACATGTAAGTGACATCATATGATATTTGTCTTTCTATATCAGACTTCACTCAGTATGACAATCTCTAGGTTCATCCATGTTGCACACATAGCATTATTTTGTTCTTTTTAAGAGTCGGTAATATTCCATTGTAAATATGAGCCACATATTCTTTATCTATTCCTCCATTGAGGAACATTTATTTGCTTCCGTCTTCTGGCTATTGTAAATAGTGTTGCAATGAACATTGGGGAACATGTATCTTTTCAAATTATGGTTTTCTCTGGATATATGCCCAAGAGTAAGATTACTATATCATATGGTAAGTCTTATTTTTAGTCTTTTAAGAACCTTCATACAGTCAGACACAACTGAGCGACTGAACTGAACTGATACTGTTTTCCATAGTGGATGTACCAATCTATATTCTCACCAACAATGTGCGAGGCTTCCCTTTTCTCCACACCCTCTCCAGCATTGATTGTTTGTAGATTTTTTGATGATGGCCATTCTGACTGGTATGAGCTGATGCCTCATTGTAGTTTTGATTTGTATTTCTCTAAATCATTAGTGATGTTCAGTGTCTTTTCATGTTCCTCTTGGCCACCTGTATGCCTTCTTTGGAGAAATGTGTGTTTAGATCTTCCACCTATTTTTTGATTGGGGATATTAGTTTGTTTTTTGTTTAAATGTTGTGGTGCATGAACTGTTGCATATTTTGAAGATTAATCCCCTGTTGGTCACTTCATTTGCAGATATTCTCTTCCTTTCTGTGGGCTCTTTTCATTGTGGGAGAACAGTGTCTCCCAGGGGTCAGCTTTTAAGTTTGATTAGGCTGCATTTTTTTATTTTTGTTTTTATTTTCATCACTCTAGGAAGTGGCTTATAGAAGATCTTTCTGCGATTTATGTCAGAGAGTGTTCTGCCTATGTTTTTCTCTGTTTTTGTAGTGCCTAGTCTTACATTGAGATCTTTAATCCATTTTGAGTTTATTTTTATGTGTGATGTTAGAGATTGTTGTGATTTTATTCTTTCCCATGAAACTGTCCAGTTTTCCCAGCACCACTTACTGAAGAGACTATCTTTTCTCCATTGTATATTCTTGTCTCTTTTGTCATAGGTAAGGTGAAAATAGGTGTGTAGGTTTATCTCTGGCTTTGTCTCTTGGTTCATTTTCCAGTTAGCCTTCATAAATCTTGTTTACACAGCTCCAGCCACATCATGAGAAATGCTGGGCTGGATGAAACACAAGCTGGAATCAAGATTGCTGGGAGAAATATCAATAACCTCAGACATGCAGATGACACCACACCTATGGCAGAAAGAGAAGAACTAAAGAGCCTTTTGATGAAAGCAAAAGAGGAGAGTGGGAAAGTGGCTTAAAACTCAACATTCAGGAGACTAAGATCACGGCATCTGGTCCCATCACTTCATGGCAAACAGTGACACACTATATTTTGGGCTCCAAAATCCCTGCAGATGGTGACTGCAGCCATGAAATTAAAAGACACTTGCTCCTTTGGAAAAGTTATGACCAACCTAGACAGCATCTTAAAATGCAGAGACATTACTTTGCCAACAAAGGTCCATCTAGTCAAAGCTGTGGTCTTTCCAGTAGTCATGTATGGATGTGAGAGTTGGACTCTAAAGAAAGCTGAGCACCGGAGAATAGATGCTTTTGAACTGTGGTGTTGAAGAAGACTCTTGCGAGTCCCTTGGAATGCAAGGAGATCCAACCAGTCCATCCTAAAGGCAATCAGTTCTGAATATTTGTTGGAAGGACTGATGCCGAAGCTGAAACTCCAATACTTTGGCCACCTGATGTGAAGAGCTGACTCACTTGAAAAGACCCTGATGCTGGGAAAGATTGAAGATGGGAGGAGAAGGGGTCCACAGAGGATGAGACGGTTGGATGGCATCAGCAACTCAACGGACATGAGTTTGAGTAAACTCCGGGAGTTGGTGATGAACAGGAAGGCCTGGCTTGCTGCAGTCCACAGGGTCGCAAAGAGTCGGACACGACTGAGTGACTGAGCTGAACTGAGCCTCATTCCTTGGCATATGGATGTCAAGTTCTCCCAGCACCGCTTTGGGGAATACTGCCTTTCCCCCATTGAATGATCTTACCACTTTTGTCAAAAATCATTTGACCATATGTATGATGGCTTTGCTGGGCTCTGAATTCTTTTCCATTGCTTTATAATTTTATCTTTATGACAGTACCAGACTGTTGTGATTGCTGTAACTTTGTGATAATGTTGAAATCAAGGAATGTGTGTCCTCCCACATTGTTTTTCTTGCTGAAAATTCGTTGGCAGTTTGGGCATTAATTAGGTATTAATTAGCAAATTTTAATGAGTTAAGTAGTGAATTTTAGGTTAGGTTTTTTATTTTGGATGGGTTTTTTTTAATTTCTGTGGGATTTTGATAGGGATTGAATTACAATTTTATATTACAGAGGCTGATATTGAAATCCTAACAGTGGTAAATCTTCTAATCCATGAAAATGGAATTTGTGTCATACATTTTATTTGCAGCCTTTGGAAGGTTTCACTGTGCAAATCTTCACCTCCTGAGTTAACTCCTCAGTGCTGTGCTTAGTTGCTCAGTCATATCCGACTCTTTGCGACCCCATGGACTGTAGCCCGCCAGGCTCCTCTGTCCATGGGGATTCTCCAGGCAAGAACACTGGAGTGGGTGGCCATGCCCTCCTCCAGGGGATCTTCCCAGCCCAGGGATCCAACTCAGGTCTCCCGCATTGCAGGCGGGTTCTTTACCATCTGAGACCCCAGGGAAACTCAGTAATTTATTCTTTCTGATGTATTTGTAAATGCGGTCGTTTGCTTAATTTCCTTTCCAAACTGATCCTATTACTCTACAGAAATGCAAGTGAATTTCAGTGTTAGTTTTTGTACCATGTTACTTTGCTGAATTCATTTATTATTTATAACATTTTTGTGGCGTCCTTAGGATTTCTCCTTATGAAATCATGTCACATGTGAACATAGATAATTCTACTTCCATTTTTCATACTTGAATGTTGGTGATTTATGCATTAATTCAACTTATTTTGTTATATGTCTTTGCTGGCAGCGATGTCTAAAACTACAAGTACTATTGCTTAGGAGTGGTAAAACCCAGTATTCTTGCATGCTTCCTGAAGTCAAAAGAAAGATTTTCCATCTTTCACCAATGACTGTGATGTTGGCTATGGGTTTTACATGTGTGGCATTATTATGTCATGATAATTTCCCTCAAATGTAATTTGTGAGGTGATTTTAGCATGAAAAGGTGTTTAATTTTTTCAGCTGTTTTTTCTATTAACTGAGATGAACATGTTTTTTCCCCTTTATTCTGTTAATGTGTGTGCTATCCAGATGCATTTACCTAGGTTGAAGCATTCTTGCATTCCAAAAATAAATCCCACTTGTTCATGGTGTATAATTCTTATGATATGCTGCTGCTGCTGCTAAGTCGCTTCAGTCGTGTCCGAGTCTGTGCGACCCCATAGATGGCAGCCCACCAGGCCCTGCCGTCCCTTGGATTCTCCAGGCAAGAACACTGGAGTGGGTTGTCATAGATAGCTATAAATGATTATTATATAAAGAGATATATATGCACTTCCAACTTCTGCTCAGGCTTCCAGAATCCTGGCAGGGCGGCAGGTGATGGCCAGGACAGAGCACTGAACCACAGAGATTTATGCCTCTTATTAGTCATTGATGACTGATACTACTGATCCATGAGCGTTGTTTCCCAGAGTCAATGACTGTCTGACTTAGACCTGCATCCACCCATCTCCTGCCTCTGTTTCTCACCCTCTACTCCTTCCTTCTGAGATTCACTCACTTCTTCCTTAAATACACCCTTCCTCATTCTCAGTGAGAGCCTAAGAGAGGCAAACACTTATAGTCTTTTTCATCTGAAAGTATTCTTAATTCGTTTTTATTCCTGAGTGATAGTTTGTGTGCTAGTAGCTCAAACATGTCCGACTCTTTGCGACCTCATGGACTGTAACTCAACAGGCTCCTCTGTCCATGGAATTCTCCTGTAGGTTGCCATTTCCTTCTCCAGGGGATCTTCCCATCCCAGGGATTAAAGCTGGGTCGCCTGCATTGCAGGCAGGTCGTTTAGAATGAAACATTCAGACTGTTTCTGCACAAGGAACCACAGAGCCCCAGAGAGCCACCAGAGGGCACTGTCTGACTTAGACCTGCATCTACCCATCTGCCTCTGTGTTTCTCTGCGAATGACAAACACACTGCCCCGTTTAAAAGGGGCCCTTTCCTAGTTAGTCTTCATCAGGAAATGGCAATGGACTCCAGTATTCCTGCCTGGAGAATTCCGTGGACAGGGAGCTTGGTGGGCTACAGCCCATGAGGTCACAAAGAGTCGGACATGACTGAGCAACACACACACACACACACACACACACACACACACACACACACACACACACACACACACACACACACACACACACACACACACACACACACACACAACATGTTTTGGGAGAAGTAAAAATCCAGGACAAGTAAAAATGCAAGGTGAGCCAGTGACTCGAAGTTTTCACTTGTGACACATTGCAAAGGTTTAAAGTCCATATCTAAATGGCCTATCTCTGTCCACTTCTTTCCCCTCCTTTCTTCATTCATCTATAAATATCTGTCTATGAAAAATATCATTTTATAATATATGTAATGTGTTAGATATATTTTTCCGTCGTGTTGCCCCTTCTTTCTGATGTGAATCTTTGGGTGGCACTCTGTTTATGAGATCTAATCCCTTAAATGTTTGTCACTTCCACTGTATAATTGTAAGGGATTTGGTTGTAGGTCATATCTGAATGGTCTAGTGGTTTTCTCTACTTTCTTCAATTTAAGCCTGAGTTTTGCAATAGGAGCTCATGATCTGAGCCACAGTCAGCTCCCTGTCTTGTTTTTGCTGACTATGTAGAGCTTCTCCGTCTTTGACTGCAAAGAATATAATCAATCTGATTTTCATATTGACCACCTGCTGATGTCCATGGATAGAGTCATGTCTTGTGTTGTTGTTAAAGGGTGTTTTCTATGACCAGCATGTTCTCTTGACAAAACTCTGTTAGTCTTGTCCTTGCTTCATTTTGCACTACAAGCCCAAACTTGCCTATTATTCTGGGTATCTCTTGACTTCCTCCTTTTGCATTCCAATCGTTTTTGATGAAAAGGACCTCTTTTCCTTTCCTTTTTTTTTTTTTTTTTTTGGTGTTAGTTCTAGCAGGTCTTGTAGGTCTTCATAGAACCGGTCAACTTCAACATCTTTGGAAGCAGTGTTTGGGGCATAGACTAGGATTACTGTGATATTGAATGGTTTGCCTTGGAAACGAACAGAGATCATTGTGCCGTTTTTGAGACTGCACCCAAGTGCTGCATTTTGGACTCTTTTGTTGACTACAAGGCCTACTCCATTTCTTCTAAGGGATTCTTGCCCACTCCATTTCTTCTAAGGGATTCTAATGGTCATCTGAATTAAATTCACCCATTCCAATTCATTTTAGTTCACTGATTCCTAAGATGTCGATATTCACTCTTGCCATCTTCTGCTTGACGACATCCAATTTACCTTGATTCATGAACCTAACATTTCAGGTTCCTATGCAATACTGTTCTTTACTGCATGCGACTTTACTTTCACCACCAGACACATTCACAACTGAGCATCATTTCTGCTTTGGCCCAGCCACTTCTTTCTCTCTGGAGCTGTTAGTAGTTGCCCTCCACTCTTCCTCAGTTTAGCATACTGAATGCCTTCTGACCTGGGGGGCTCATCTTGCAATGTTGTATCTTTTAGCCTTTTTTTCTTTTTTTTACTGTTTATGGTGTTCTCCAGACAAGAATACTGAGGTTGATTGCCATTTCATCCCCTAGTGGACCATTTCTTGTCAGCACTCTTCATTATGACCCATCCATCTTGGGTGACTCTATACCATGGCTGATGGCTTCACTGAGTTGTGAAAACCCCTTCATCACTACAAGGCTGTGACCCATGCCAGTACCAAACTGTTTTGATTATTATAGCTTTGCAGTAAGTTTTGAAATCAGTAGCGGTATTCTCCCATATTACATTTTCTTCTTGTGATTGTTTGGCTATTTTGGGGTATATTAGTTGCAAAGTGTTTTAGGATAGGCATTGGGTTTAGGGTGGAGTTTTGATCAGGATTGCATTGGAATTGTAAATTGCAATGGTTAGTATTGAGATCTTAGCAATAAGTCTTCCAATGCATGAAAACAGGATTTGTGTCATTTAATGTCTTCACAAAGTTTGACATTTCACTGTGCAAGTCTTCACTTTTTTTGTTACGTTAATCACTAAGTAGTTTATTCTTTCTGAAACAATTGTAAGCAAAACTGTTTTCTTAATTTGCTTTTCACTTTGATCATTAGTGTACAGAAATGCCACTGATTTTCAGCATTGACTTTGGTGAATGTCCTTGTTACTTTGCTGAATTAATTTTTTTATAACATTATTTTTTGTGGCATACTTAGGATTTCTACATTTGAGATCATGTCCTGGGTGGACATAGATAATTCTACCTCTTTTCAGATTGAAATGTCACTGATTTATCTGTCTGTCTGTATGTCTATCTTTCCTGACTGTTATGGCTAAGACTTTCAGTGCTGTGTTGCATAGAAGTGGCAAAACCTAGCATTCTTATGTGTTTCCTAGTCTCAAAGGAAAAAATTTCAGTCTTCATCACTGGCTGTGATGTTGGCTGTGAATTTTACTTGTCTGTGTGTAGTCAGTTGTGTCCAACTCTTCACGACATTTTGCACTGTAGCCCACCAGGCTCCTCTGTCCATGGGACTCTCTAGTCAAGAATACTGGAGTAGGTTGATATTTCGTCCTCTAGGGGATCTTCCTGATCCAGGGATCGGACCTCTGTCTCTTGCATCTCCTGCTTTGCAGGCAGATTCTTTACTGCTGAGCCATCAGGGACTTTAAATTTATGGTGGTTGTTTCCTTCAAGTGTTATTTGTCAAGTTTTATTTTTTTAATCATGAAAAGATTTTGAAGTCTTTAAATTGCTCTCTCTGCATTAATTGAGATCATGGTTTTTCCCTGCGTTATCTGAATGTGGTGCATTGCTTGCTTGCTTGCTAGGCGCTTCAGTCGTGTCCAACTCTGTCCGACCCCCATGGACAGCAGGCCACCAGGCTCCTCTGTCCACAGGATTCTCTAGGCATGAACTCTGAAGTGTTTTGCCATTTCCTTCTCTGATGTGGTGCCTTATACCAATGCATTTTACTATGATGAAGCATTCTTGCATTCCACGAAAAATCCCACTTGTGTATATTGTACAATTCTAATGATATGAATTGACATAAATGATTACATATATATGTATATCCATATATATATATATATATACACACACACACACCCATGCTCACAACTTCAGCTCTGGCTTCCTAAACCCTGGTAGAGTGGCAGGTGGCCAAGACGCAGCACTGGGCCGCAGAAGTTAATGCTTCTAATTTCTCATGATCATTATCACTACTGATCCATGGGTGTGGTTTCACACAGTCTGTGACTATCTGACTTAGACCTGCATCTGCCCATCTCCGGCCCCCACGTCTCACTGCACTCCTTCCTCCTGGGACTCGCTCAAACTACATCCTTCCTCACTCTCAGTGAGAGCCTGAGAGAGGCAAATGCTCGTAGACTGAAAATGTCTTCATCTGAAAATTTTCTTATTTTGCTCTTATTCTTGAGTGATTAGAATGAGAAACCTACAGACCGTTTCTGTGATGTTTCCTTTGGCATCTGAAGTTGATTTTCCCTTGTGTCCCTGCTCCATTGTGACTGGTGACTGGTCTACTGTTGGGTCTCCCTTGGTCTGCCTTCCCTGCTCTGTGATAAAGTCTCCAGTTGTCTTTAATATCCCACAGCCCATTACTATAGGGTGAGGTTTGAGGAACCTCCATACTGCTCTCCATTATGGATGTGTTTCATAGTGTCTTATTCATTGATGATTCCAATAGTGTCTTTTAGGACCTTAACAGATTTATAGCGATTTCTTTTGTAAGGTAGTCAAATGATTCTATTTCATGAAGCACTTGAGGTCTAATCCTCCCATTGTAGTCTCTACTGACCCTCCTTCATGGTGCCATAAAGGCTTGTTTTGCTGATACTCGATCCTTGTTGGTTTGTAGGGTTTGATATGTATATAAATATGTTTTTTGTTGTTGGTTTTCTTCATGTGATAGAGCTAAAAATTTCTACTTGTTGCCATTTATGTTAAGTGTTATTTTGGTTTTCAATCAGGAAAGGATTTTTAATTTTCTCAAATGCATTCCAGGGCCTATGGAGAAGAACCTTTAGAATTCTTCTTAAGGATCATTTCCTTCATGTTCCTCCCAACACAAAGATGTCACTTATCACTCCAGTTAAAATAAAGCATCCCTCACTCCCTGCCTTCACCCTGTTCCTTTGCTTAGTTATATCCATAGAAATTCAAATCAGACACTGGCTGCCTGAATCAGAGGCTGTTTTATTCCATCTGGGCTGCTGTAAAAAATACCACAGACCTAGTAGCATATGAACAGCAGAAATTGACTTCTTAACAGTTATAGGTGCTGAGAAGTCCAAGATCAAGGTGAATGCAGATTCCATGACTAGTGAGGAACCACCTTCTGGTCCATAGGAGGACTGTTTTCAGGGCACTGGGACCTGTCAGAAGAGGCGAGGGGCTCTCCCAGGCCTGTTTTGCAAGAGCACTCTTCTTCCATGAGAGCTCTGCCTCTGACTTAATCACATCCACCGGCCCCACCTCCTAATACCATCACAAGAGAGGTTAAGATTTCAGCATATGAATGACTCCTGAGGGCCTTGCCCTTTTTCAGTACAGGAACAGAGGAGCCCCCACTTGCCGCTTTCCCAGGAGGGCTCCATGCATGGGCAGTGCAGGTGCTAAATGAGGACCCACTGCTATTTGCGGTATTTTTTATATGTCACTGATTTTTATCTGTCTTATCTATGTTGAAAATATATTATCACATCTGTCACTTACTGTAACCTCATTGGTGTCCTTTTTCCTTTATGGCAGCTGTGCTTCGCTTTGTTTTTCCAATAAAAACTTGAATTGTTTATTTATTTAGCAAGATTGAAGTTACACAGAACAATCGTTAAACCTAGGAATAGAAGTGAAAAGTTTACACATTGGAAATGAAGGATGAATTAAACATGGAAAACCTAAAATTACTAATTGGAAAGTACATACTGTGCTTCATTGGTACAACTAAATGCTGGGTTTTGGAAAAGGAAACTATTATTTTTCTATACGGAAATAAATGAACCCTGTGAAGCGAATAAAAAAATTAGTGTATTATGAATAAAACTAGAAAACCTGTGTAAAGCAGAATTATGTAAAGATACTGAGCAATTTCATATCTAGAAATTTGACATGATAGGCTACATGAATAGTTCTCTGAACAACAGAAATTACCAAATTTCAATCTAGAGTAGACAGAAATTTCAAACAGACCACTTTCGTAAAATTATGTTAACAGTTGCTCACACATTCATTTAGGGATGGCCTGAGGAACTGATGCCTTTGAACCGTTGGAAAACTGCAATTTATTTTAAAAAGGTACTTTTACTCTTGCCTTAGCATCAATTAAAAAAAACCCCATTTTTAGAACTGTGCCTTGTTTAAGTTTAAAACGTACATGTGAAAACTCCTGATAACACAGAGCTTATTTATTTTATACATAGAAGTTTGTGTCTCTTAATCCTTTAACCCATCTTGTCTCTCTACTCCTCACCACTAGCAACTACGTGTTTGTTCCTTATATCCGTGAGTATGTTTCTGTTATATTACTTAGTGTTTCAGTTTTTATTTTTATTTATTTATTTATTTAGTCCCTGCCACATAGCTTGCAGGATTCTAGTTCCCCAAGGAGGGAGCAAACCCAGGCCCCCTGCAGTGCGTGTGTGGAGTCCTAACCACTAGATCACCAGGGATTTTACTGTTTTCTTTTCTAGAGTCCAGAAATAAATGATAACATACAGTAAGTATTTGTATTTTTCTGATTTATTTCACTAAGCATAATATTCTCCAGATCCATCCATGTTTTACAAATGGCAAATTTTCACTCTTTTCTGTAGGTGAGTGCTATTCCATTGTGTGTGAGTGTGTGTGTTTCTAATTTATTTTAATCAACTCATATGCTGCTGGGCCTTTAGATTGCTTGCATATCTTGGCTATTGTAAATAATGAGGTACAAATATTGGAGTCCATGTATATTTTTGAATTAGTGTTTTTCTTTTCTTCAGATATGTATACCTAGGAGTGAAACTGCTGGATCATGAGGTCATTTTAGTTTTTGTGTTTTGAAGACCCTCCATACTGTTTTGCATACTGGCTGTACCATTCTACCTTCCCACCAACAACGTCTAAAGATTCCTTCTTCTCCACATACTCCCCAGCATCTTATTTCTGAGCTTTTTGATGATAGCATGTGGTCAGTGATACTGCATTGCAGTTTGGATTTGCATTTCTCTAGTGATTAAAATGTTGAGCATCTTTTCATGTGCCTGTTGATCATTTGTATATCTTCTTTGAAAGAATGTCTATTTAGATTTCTGCCCTTTTAAAAACGAGATTTATTTTGTTTGCTATTAAGTTGTATGAGTTCTTTTTTAATTTAATGTTTATTTTATACTGGAGAATCGTTGATTTACAATATGGTATTAGTTTCAGGTATACAACAAAGTGATTGAGTTATATGTATTCATAGATCTATTCTTCTCAGATTCTTTTCCCTTATAAGTTATTACAGAATATTGTGGAGAGTTCCCTGTGCTATAGAGTAGGTCCTTGTTGATTATGTTACATATAGTAGCATCTGTGTATTAATCTCAACCTCCTAATTTATCCTTCCCTTCACTTGTCCCATTGGGTAATCATAAGTTTGCTTTGAAAATGTGTGTATCAGTTTCTATTTTGTGAATAAGTTCATGTGTATCACTTTTTTAGAGTCTACATATTAGCAGTGTCATAAGATATTTGTCTTTCTCTGTCGACTGACTTCACTTCTATGATCATCTGCAGGTCCATCAAATTGATGCAAATGGCATCATTTCATTCTTTTGATGGCTCAGTAGTATTCCATTGTGTATATGCACCACATCTTCTTAGAGCTCCTGTCTCAAAACTCCTTAAGTACCAAAGAACCCAGTGAAAACCATGAACCTCTCTGAGTTTTTGTTTCCTCAACTGAAACATACAGGAATTAAGCTGAGTACAGAAATCAAAAATACATATGTTTTATCATTTTCTTATCTATTGCTAATAAGATTGTTAATTTTCCTTTCTGAGATCAAAGCTGGCCTCAAAACCCTTCTCAACACAGGAGCCATTACCAACCAATCCAAACTGACACATAGGAAAAGGGAAAAAAAAAAACTGTCAGTCTTTGTCTCCTTGAACTCTAAAATTCTGTGAATTTAGGACTTTAGAGAAATATTCTTTCACTTTTCTCAATCACAGTTAGTAATAATTTACACTGCCATCTGTTTTTATTTCTTGCTGGCTAAAATAGCAAATGTGGGAAGTCAGTGCCAATACACTTTGGTTGATACTCTACGCCAAGGAGAACGGGGACATCCTGGCACCTTGATGGCTGTGGCAGTTACAAAGTGTGCCAGATGGCTTCCTCTTCCTGAGCATCACTGAGCTGAGAAGAGGTCCAGAAGGTGATGGTAGGAAAGAGTGGAAGCTTTAGTCTGTTTGTGACAGAGCCATCAGGACTTTAATTGCTAAGTTATAACCAACTTCAAATATCCTAATTTCTTCTTCCTCTGTCATTCATTTAATTACAACTTCTAGTTATACCACTCTTCAAATAATGAATTCTGTAAGTACGTTATCTGCTGTGCTGCCTATCTTACTTCCGTTTTCAAGCCTCTGACATACTAGTCTATCCACAAGACCCTATTTAGGATTTTCACACTACAGCTGACCCTTGAACAACACAGGTTTGAACTGTGCTGTGGGTCCACTTATATGAAGTGTGTGTGTGCTTAGTCACTCAGTCGTGTCTGACTCTTTGCAACCCCATAGACTATAGCCCGCCAGGCTCCCTTGTCCACGGGGATTCTCCAGGTAAGAATCCTGGAGTGGGTTGCCATGCTCTCCTCCAAGAGATCTTCCCAACCCAGGGATCAAACCCAGGTCTCCTGCATTGCAGGTGGATTCTTTATGGTCTGAGCCACCAGGAAAGCCCAAGAATACTGGAGTGCATAGCCCATCCTTTCTTCAGGGGATCTTCCCGACCTAGGAATTGAACCAGGGTCTCCTTCATTGCAGGCGGATTCTTTACCAGCTGAGCTACCAGGGAAGCCCACTTATAAGCAGATTTTACCCCATAAATATGTACTACATTACTACACGGATCTGTGATTGGCTGAATGTAAAATTATACTTGGATACTGAACTGTGTCGTGGTCAGCACACATAATCTGTGCACTGTTCAAGGAAGGGTCAATGCTACGCATAAATGTATAGATTTGAATCAATATTCTCCCATTGGTATAATCATCTCCAACTGAAGAAATCTAGTGTTTAAAATAGTTTCCTTATAATTCTACATAAAATATTTTAAAACTGGTGTCTAGATTTTCAGAAGAAAATGTGACAGTGGTTTTAAAAACGTCTTTGAATAATAACCATGGCAAAATAATAAAGCTTTGATAAACATGATATCCAAAAGGAATCCCTTGCCTACCCTGCATAAAAACATTACTGAGTCCATATTTCAAAGCAACAGAAATTTTAGATATTTTCAAACATGCTTTATCAGTTAACGTGTACTGAAGTGAAATATAAAACTGATCTCCTACTGATCTTTAGAGAGGAAATCAGTGTAGTAATCCAATTACAGAAGGTATTCCAGCAGTTTCTTACCATGGACACTAGGAAAGATATTTCTAAGGCCTTTACAATTCATTACTCTAAAAGACAGTAATCTGCACTTTACTCAAGTAAATGAGTTTTGCTTCACCTGGTTTTGAAGCAAATGGTTTCTGCCATTTTGACAATACTAGTTCCCTCCACGTGAAGGACCTCCCACCCTTCCTATGAAACTTTGTACAGAATTAAACAGTAAAGGCTTCCAGTATTTTTCTTTCACTTTGACAAATAAAACAAAATAAGTTCTAATGATAATAAAGAAATCATTTTCAAGGTATTAAATGTCTTCAGAGATGATTACATTTGATTTAATGAATACTTTTACTTGACTTTCTCAGTCTTTAAAGGTTACTATGTGTTCAGACTACAAAAACAGAAGAAAAATAGTACCTAAATAGGATTTAAAACAATGTGAGTGATCAGATGTTAAAGGGAAAATATATGAAGTAGGAAATGAGACCAGGCGCAATTTAAAATTTTAAAAAGTATGGGAATGTTGATATGATAATGACTCCAAGATCTGAAAGGAATCTAAAATACAAAAGGAAGTATTGCACTTAGATCACATGCCAATGAGGAAATGTTTTTCAGGTCAGGAAGCAAAATTCTACAATTCTAGAAAGATGATAACAGTCCAATTAATTATAGGTCACCACTTGTCTTCATTATTCCACTTAAAATATTTCCTATAACCTAAGCTTCAAAAAATTTTAGATGGCTGTTACTAAATTTTGTTCATCTAGTCTTTTGCCTAGGAAATAAGCAATAATGAATTACAGCTTAAATTCAAATACTGATAAGTATACACCCTTTGATTTGGATTTTCAGTTGAAATTTGTCATGATGTTGGTAGTAACATACAAAGAAAAAAAAACATTACAAAGACTTATATATGGAAAAGGCAAGATTACTCACCTCTGGAAAAGTTTTATACTTCAAGGGCAGCTAAAATACCTATTCTTAGAATTATTAATATCTATAATTCCCAGGTCTCAGCCTTTATGAAGCCTAACTAAAATACTTAAGTGACTTTTAAACTCTGATACTGCTAAAGAGCATGTGATTTGCTCTGAAAATTACAAGATACACACAAGCACAACATGAGTGAAGAAGGTGGACCAAGCTTACGCAACTTACTATTTACTTTACTATACTTGTACTACGACATTACACTCATACAATTATAAATTATATTATTACTCTTGAGTTAAAAATTTACCATAAAGCAACCAGAAATGGTAATGTAAAAGAGTAAAGCTTGGTTTCTTAGAAGATGATCAAGTCTTTAGAGTTATTAGCTAATTTTTAAGATTTTTAGGGAACTGGTGCTCTCCTTTATCTTTTTTTCCTTTTATAGCTTTAATGATACACATTTTACACAACACACTCTAAAACAACCAGTGGGTCAAAGGAATCACTAGGAAATTAAAATACTTTGAGATAAATGAAAAACAGAACATACCAAAATATGTGAGATGCAGCATAAGCAGAACACAGAGGGAAATTTATAGCCATAATCACCTACATTAAAAAAAAAAAAAAACGAGATTCCAATTCAACAACCTTGCCACAAAAAGGAAACTAAACTAAAGGACAGCAGAAAGAAGAAAATAAAAAAGATTACAGCAGAGGTAAGTCTTAGAACTGGAAAAAAAAAAACCCACCAGAATCAACAACATCAGAAGTTGGCTCTTTGAAAGGATCAATACAATTGACAATCTTTTACTTTGACTGACTAAGAGAAAAATAGAGAAGACGCAAACAACTGGAATCAGAAATAAAGGAGAGGACATTAGTAACAAACTCAAAAATATTAAAAGGATTATAAATGAATACCATCAACAATGGCCCACCAACAAGTTAGATAATAAGTGAACTAATTCCTAGGATCACATAAATGACGAAAACTGACACAAGAAGAAACAGAAAATCAAAACAGACCTATAACAGGCAAATAGATTGAATCAATAATTTAAAAACCTCTAGGATCAGATGACTTTGCTTGTGAATTCTAAAACACATTTAAGGAATTATTAATACTGGTCCTACTCAATTCTTTGAAAGTACAGAAAAGGAGGAACAATTCTTAACACATTCTGTGTGCAAACCCTATAAAGAATTTCTTGTTCATAAACTACAAGAGTTAATGCTGTTTGAATGTCAGTATTCCTCAAAGTGATCCACAGATTCAGTGCAATTCCTATCAAAATTCAAATGACTTTTATGGCAGAGACCAAAACTGAGCATCCCATCATGTGGAACCAAAAGGGGCCCTAAATGGCTAAATGATACTGAAAAAGAGAACAAATCTGGAAGATTCATACTTCCTAATTTGAAAACTTACTGTAAAGCTACAGTAATCAAAATAGAGTGGAACAGCCATAAAGATAAAGACCCATGGTACAGAACTGAAAGTATACAAATGAATCCAAACATCTACATCAAACTGATTTTTGACAAAGGTGCCATGACCATTCAACAAAGAAACAACTGTCTCTTCAACAAATGGTGCTGGGACACCTGGGTAACTACATGAAAAGAATACAGTTCTGAACTCCTGCCTCACTCCATATATTAACAAAAAACCAAACAAAAACATGGATCAATCACCTAAATATAAGAGCTAAAGGTAGAAAACTATTAGAAGAAAACATAGGGGTAAATCTTTCTGACTTCAGCTTTGGCAATGGATTCTTAGATGGATACCAAAAACATAAGCAACAAAAGAAAAAAATAGAGAAATCAGATTTCCCAGAAATGAAAAACATCTGTCCATTTAAGGACAACATCAACTACAGGATGGAAGAAAATACTTGCAAATCAGATATGAGGTCAGAATTTGATATCCAGAATTGTAAGAACTCTTACAATTCAAAGACAAACAATCCACTTAAAAAATGGGCAAAGGATTTACTAAAATTTACTACATGTGAGATGATAGCTCAGGGACAAGGGAAGAAAAGCTTTTATTGTACACCTCTTTTCATATTCAAAAGATGCTAAACCGTGAATATACATTATTTAATCAAACCTTACGCTCTGTTTTTAATGTTTTATTTTGTAAATTATCTAGGATATTGCTATGATCAATCATATAAATGGACATTTTAATTGCATTCACATACCAATAAAAAGGCTTACACTGATAAAAGAACACAAAAAACTTGAGAAATAAGAAAAAAAATTAATCCTTAAATCATAAGATCTTTTAAAAAATGTAAATTTATGGAACTAGGGTAAAACATGAGATACAAGTAATCCAATATCAAAGGATAAACTCAAATAAAAGTTTTGTGCTTCTAATGCCCTGGGATTAGTTTCAAAGAAAGGCAAGATAAACCTCATTATTTACCAATTTAATTTTGAGGGAATACAACTCTGGTATATTAGAAATGGTAAATTTTCTGGTAAAACAAAATACGATACAAATAATCTTTGCGACCCCACGAATCACAGCACGCCAGGCCTCCTTGTCCATCACCAACTCCTGAAGTTTACTCAAACTCATGTCCATCGAGTTGGTGATGCCATCCAGCCATCTCATCCTCTGTCGTGCCCTTCTTCTCTTGTCCCCAATCCCACCCAACATCAGGGTCTTTTCTAATGAGTCAACTCTTCGCATGAGGTGGCCAAAGTACTGGAGTTTCAGCTTCAGCATCAGTCCTTCCAATGAACACCCAGGACTGATCTCCTTTAGGATGGAGTGACTGGATCTCCTTGCAGGCCAAGGGACTTTCAAGAGTCTTCTCCAACACCACAGTCCAAAAGCATCAGATTTTCAGTGCTCAGCTTTCTTTATAGTTCAACTCTCACTCACATCCATACATGACCACTGGAAAAAACCATAGCCTTGACTAGATGGACCTTTGTTGGCAAGGTAACATCTCTGCTTTTTAATATGCTGTCTAGATTGGTCATAACTTTTCTTCCAAGGAGTAAGCATCTTTTAATTTCATGGCTGCAATCACCATCTGCAGTGATTTTGGAGCCCCCCAAAATAAAGTCTGACACTGTTTCCACTGTTTCCCCATCTATTTCTCATGAAGTGATGAGACCAGATGCCATGATCTTAGTTTTCTGAATGTTGAGCTTTAAGCTAACTTTTTCACTCTCCTCTTTCACTTTATATTTACATATATAATATATCTGATTACTGACACTGCAAATTTATAAAGACTTCAAGCAGGACAATCAGATTTTAGTGGTAGAGTTTTTTATGATTAAAAAAGGGAAAATAAAAGTTAAAAAAAAGCTTAAACTGCATCTCATAGCAATTAGATTTCTATGCTATTTTAAAGACTATCTTAAGGAAACATAGTAAAAGGGATGCAAACATTAATGTATTGCACAGATTATGTTATAAGCTGAAAAAGGAAAAAAGAAGCTCAAACACAATCCTGCCAGGCCAATCTGAAAGTGGACACTGATCCTTCAAGACAGAAAATTTTCATACTTCTTAATATCTCACAACTATTCTTAAATTTTAGGTAAAATAAAACCATAAGTAAGAAAACAGTCATGTTTACCATTTTTAAATTAAAAGTACCTATACGTATAAAAATTATTAAAGCTTTACATATACATTTTCTTGAGGATTAGTATAAATTTTTTGTGCTAAACAGATAATTAAGGATAAGCTCTTATATGGGTTTTGCCAATGCATTGTGTACCTGTCATACTGTAGGTCCCATGAATAATGATTAAAACCAGTGATAAATATTAAGAGGATAACAAAAGAAAACTTGTAGGACACGTTCGATAATATTCTGAATCAATTTAAAAAATCTGTGAAGTGCAAATTGATTTCATAAATTGAATAATTCAAAGAAATAAACCAGTTTGCAAATAAATCATTCATTATTTAAATGAGATTAGAGATAATTTTCCCTTAATCTTTTAATGGCAAAATATAACTCTAAAAAATACTTTCTATAGTATTTGTGGCTTATAACATAGGCAATGGGTACCAAAATAAATCTGCTACTCTATTTTAGACATTTAAAGCATCTGTCAATAACAGGTTAGCTACAAGAAAAATGAAAAAGATACTCTCAAAAGTTATTGTAGACAATATTATAACTATCCTATTCTTTCTAAGACAAGTCTAACTACTGCCAAACAAATACAATAAAATTAACATTAATAAGAGGTAACTACAAGTACACTTAAGAAAAGAGTTATATTATTAGTCCCTATTAATGTTGAATCCCAAGACTGTCTATTTCTGTAGGCAAGTCACACATATCATATCAAGAGACAGATCAAATAAATTAGTTAACTGGTAATGTAGAGAACAGACAGTGTTCATGGCACAGAAATGGACATATAGTAATAGTGTTGTAGAAGCTAATGACACTTTAAGCAAAATTGGAAAACATGAATACCATGCAGTTTTACTGAACTCACCTGACAGAGGTGTAAAACCATTCTCTAGGAGCAGAGATGCATGCACAAAAGTAAGAATATGATTGCAAGTAGTAGACTTTAACAAAATAAAAATATAACACTAAACTTCAAAATGACGAAAAATGGACAACGTGATGATCTAGGGGATGACAGTACTTCTCTGGGTCTCACCTCTCTCTTGGCCAAGAGCACGTTAGGGATGATGTGCAGCAGGCAGCGCCTCAGCATTAGCATGATGCTCATCTCACTGTCTGCAGTCGGAGACACCTAGAAGACCACAGGGTTAATCAAAGACGACACTGGAGGCCTCCGGTGTGTGGCAGGATTTCAAGGCTATGATTTGGACCCTGTCACTTCTGTTTCAAACACATATTCAAAAGGACAATTTATGATGAGGAGGAAAACAAAAACAACCACCACCTGAGATTCCAAACAGGACAAACATTTTTGTAGACCAGAAATGGATTTAAAACACTAGTAAGAAGCAAGGGAGCAGACAGGGAGGCTTACTAGACTTCAGTTCTGGGAACAAAGAGCAATAACACAAGACTGGGGCAGCTTCGATGGTTTTTAATCTTTGTTTTGGGGGGAAAGGTACCCACAAAGTCACCATCTTTGGCTAAGGTGAAAGAGTAGTTTGCATAATGAAAACACATGCAAGGGGAAGTCCATGGGGGTTACTCCAGTCTTACAATGAGAACTGCCAGACTGCATCCAAACCATTCTCTAGCTCTTTCAGATTCTTAACGACACTGTGGGATGGAAGCCCAGGAGAGGTGAAGTGGAATCAACCACAAGAAAGGTATTAATAGAAAGGGAGAAATATCAAGAAAGGAGAAAAAAAAAAAACACCCTTTTAAGATAAGCCTGCAACAACTGTTACAAAGGACTTGAAAAGAAATCCGAGAGCCAATAAATTGCAATCAAAGACAATCAATCCTACAGAATTAAAAATGGAGTAATCTAAAAATAACTGAAGTTATAAATAATGTATATGCCTGACTTGGTTTTCTAAATTACACCATAGAGAGGCATATAATTGTAGGTTGGTAGACATAAGAAATTAAAACTAGACTGTAAAGAGTCACTTTCATACTAAACAGAGCTTTAATTTAAAGATAAAAATAATCAACTACTTTCCTGAAAAGCTGAAAACTTTGCAACTTTTTCTTAAGAGTGTTTGTTAGTTTAAATAACACATTTGTACTTGAAACAGAGTTGTGTTACAATTATTTTGGGGGTAAAATGCTAACAAGAAAAATGGAATGTTTTAAGAAAGTTGCAAGAATCTGGTATAACTTACCTCTGATCCTAAACAACTATCTGCTGACATTCGACAGAAAGAGAGTAGTGCTTGATGGAAAGCAGAAGACAACTTCCTAGAAAAAAACACTGAATGAAAACGGGACAATACCAAAGAGTTAAAATGGCGTTTAAGGAGAAGGTAAGTTGCAGGTTATAATTCCCATCATCGCATAAATCCTACCCCACAAATGTTTGAATTTCTCAGCTACAGAAGATTTAAGGTCACTTCACTGGAGAATCATACAGGGAAAAAGGAATAGCAATAGCTGCTGATCTTAAAAGAGCTTGATATTATGTGAATGAATGTCTTAAAAATGTTATTGGATTAAACCTGAAGCTGTATGGCAGGTCAATGACTATAGAAAGTGTTTGCAAAACCTGAAATGAGGATTTTTTTTTTCCTTCCCGAATTCTCTAAGGTCCCAGAAAGGTAAAGAGTGGCTGCGAAGGCTAACCTGTTATGTTGCTGAGAAGTTCTGCAAATCTATATCATGATAATGATAACCCTTAATGTCAGAAACCCACACAATAGAATTAAAAATTAAAAATAAATGAAGGAGAGACTCATTCAACATTCACATACATTTTAAAGGATTTTTTGTAATTGAAAATATTAGCCTATTTATGTTTAATAAAGAAAGCTAAAACATTTATATTTGTAAAATAACACTGGTCTCTATGTAATAGTATTCATAGTACCTATGAGTTGTTACTTCATGTGCTTAATCTATGAAGAAAAGGGGTAACATCTAAGGTTACATAACAGAGGTTACTTAGTATACACCACAAAGCGGCCCCCAGTAGCATCTGATTTTGGAGTCAGTGTGCCAAAGCTGAAGCCCTGTTTGCTCATTACATCCCCCCTCCCCTATTCTTTCAGCGGAGAGAGCTACAAGACATCTAACTGCCCAAGCCAGAAAGTCTTAATCCTTCCCTTAGTTTTAAGCTCCTAATCCAATCAATTTTTACCTTCTAACTATCTTATAAATCTATCTACATCTTTCTAATACAGAAAATTCCACCATTTCTTTCTTGGACTCTTCCAAAAGATATCCCATGAGTCTCCGTTCTTGCTACCTTCTAATTACCACTTCTCTAGAGGACTCTTTCTAAAACTTCAGTTCAGTTCAGTTCAGTCACTCAGTCGTGTCCAACTCTTTGCGACCCCATGGACTGCAGCACACCAGGCTTCCCTGTCCATCACCAACTCCGGGAGTTTACTCAAACTCATGTCCATTGAGTCAGTAATGCCATCCAACCATCTCATCCTCTGTCGTCCCCTTCTCCTCCCGCCTTCAATCTTTCCCAGCATCAGGCTCTTCTCCAATGAGTCAGTTCTTCGCATCAGGTGGCCTACGTATTGGAGTTTCAGCTTCAACATCAGTCCTTCCAATGAACACTCAAGACTGATCAGATCTTCTTGCAGTCCAAGGGACTCTCGAGAGTCTTCTCCAATACCACAGTCCAAAAGCATCAATTCCTCGGCACTCAGCTTTCTTTATAGTCTAACTCTTACATCCATACACGACTGCTGGAAAAACTATAGCCTTGACTAGATGGACCTTTGTTGGCAAAGTAATGTCTCTGTTTTTAAATGTGCTATCTAGGTTGTTCATAACTTTCCTTCCAAGGAGTAAGCGTCTTCTAATTTCGTGGCTCCAGTCACCATCTGCAGTGATTTGGAGCCCCCCAAAATAAAGTTTGCCACTGATCCCACTGTTTCCCCATCTATTTGCCACGAAGTGATGGCACCAGATGCCATGATCTTAGTTTTTTGAATGTTGAGCTTTAAGCCAACTTTTTCACTCTCCTCTTTCACTTTCATCAAGAGGCCCTTTAGTTCTTCTTCACTTTCTGCCATAAGGGTGGTGTCATCTGCATATCTGAGGTTACTGATATTTCTCCCGGCAATCTTGATTCCAGCTTGTGCTTCTTCCAGCCCAGCATTTCTCATGATATACTCTGCATAGAAGTTAAATAAGCAGAAGTTAAATATACAGCCTTGATGTACTCCTTTTCCTATTTGGAACCAGTCTGTTGTTCCATGTCCAGTTCTAACTGTTGCTTCTTGACCTACATACAGATTTCTCAAGAGGCAGGTCAGGTGATCTGATAGTCCCATTTCTTTCAGAATTTTCCATGGTTTATTGTGATCCACAGTCGAAGGCTTTGTCATAGTCAATAAAGCAGAAATAGATGTTTTTCTGGAACTCTTGCATTTTCCTTGATCCATTGGATGTTGGCAATTTGATCTCTGGTTCTTCTGCCCTTTCTAATTCCAGCTTGAATATCTGGAAGTTATGGTCCACGTATTACTGAAGCCTGACTTGGAGAATTTTGAGCATTACTTTACTAGCATGTGAGATGAGTGCAACTGTGCGGTAGTTTGAACATTCTTTGGCATTGCCTTTCTTTGGGATTGGAATGAAAACTGATGTTTTCCAGTCCTGTCGCCCTGCTGAGTTTTCCAAATTTGCTAGCATATTGAGGGCAACACTTTCACAGCATCATCTTTTAGGATTTGAAATAGCTTACCTGGAATTCCATCACCTCCACTAGCTTTGTTCATAGTGATGCTTCCTAAGGCCCACTTGACTTCACATTCCAGGATGTCTGGCTCTAAGTGAGTGATCATACCATGGTGATTATCTGGGTGGTGAAGATGTTTTTGTACAGTTCTTCTGTGTATTCTTGCCACCTCTTCTTAATAGCTTCTGCTTCTGTTAGGTCCATACCATTCCTGTCCTTTATTGTGTCCATCTTTGCATGAAAATTTCACTTGGTATCTCTAATTTTCTTAAGAGATCTCTAGTCTTTCCCATTCTAATGTTTTCCTCTATTTCTTTGCAGTGATCACTGAGGAAGGCTTTCTTAACTCTCTTTGCTATTCTTTGGAACTCTGCATTTAAATGGGTATATCTTTCCTTTTCTCCTTTGCCTTTCACATCTCTTCTTTTCATAGCTGTTTGTAAAGCCTCCTCAGATAACCATTTTGGCTTTTTGCATATCTTTATCTTGGGGATGGTCTTGCTCCCTGTCTCCTGTACAATGTCACGAACCTCCATCCATAGTTCATCAGGTACTCTGTCTATCAGATCTAGTCCCTTAAATCTATTTGTCACTTCCACTGTACAATCGTAAGGGATTTGATTTAGGTCATACTTGAATGGTCTAGTGGTTTTCCTTACTTTCTTTTAAAACTTAGATACCATCATGTTCCAAGTCTCTAAAATGAGTCAGCACAGCTTATATGACTTAGTCTTAGCTTAATTCTCCAACTTCCCCTCCTGTTTTCTTCTCATTTGCATGCTTTGCTTCAATCTTCATAAATCTTTCTTAGTTCCCCAAGTGCAGTGTTCTTCCTGCTCCTGTTAGTCCCTCTTAGGGGGAAGACTTCCTCTTATCTCTTTGTCTGGTTCACTGCTACTTACTCCTCAGGTATAAAGTTAGAAAATACTTCTTCCCTGAAACCTTTCCTACTCTGATGACTAGCTTAGGTACCCTGACTGTGTGTTCCCCAAGCAAGCTGAACTTCTCTTATATTACCACCTTTTACAATATTATAATTGCCTGACAGTCTCTCTCATACTGTAAAGTTTGTAACCGAAGGGTACCATATGTTTGGTTACCGTTACTATACTCTTCATTTGGGCTTCTCTAGTGGCTTCATTTGGGCTTCCCTAGTGGCTCAGATGGTAAAGAATCTGCCTGCAATGCAGGAGACCCGGCCTGGATCCCTGGGTTGGGAAAATCCCCCAAAGAAGGGAATGGCTACCCACTCCATTATTCTTACCTGGAGAATTCCAAGGACCTCGAGAAGATTGGCAGGCTATAGTGCATGGGGTCCCAAAGAGTTAGACATGATTGAGCAACTAACACTTACACTCTTCTTTTAAACTTCATACTCTTCATTAACATTGCCTGACATACAGTTAAGAGCTAAAAATGTTAGTTGGATAAATTTAACAATCATCTTTCTCCTGAGAGTGACTTTGGACTATAAAGGAAATATATGGAACTACTAAACATTAAGAACTACTACAAATGCCGCTGCATTATTTTTACGACTATATCTTAACCATATTAGATTAAATGCACTTTGAGGACTGGGCCACATCTATTTCAATCACACACAACCACACACAAAGTTATGGCATATGAGTAAAAAAATTTGCTTTGGGAAAAACAAAAATCAAATACTTCTCACTAAGAGTGAGTACCTTTAAGTCTAAAACAAATTAGTCATGTTTTCCTATTACATCCCAACACTTGCTCTAATACTCCTCCATTTAATAGGAGGAGGAAGTATGACTGGCTCAGAATGCATCACAAGGTATGTGTGAGGATTAACTAAGTTAGCATATGTAAAGTATTTAGAATTGTGCCTGATATATAAAAATATCTCAATAAATATTCCTCTCTTAGAGAATATTCTTTTTTTCACATTATAATGTAAATACTTTTTGTCTCCTCTACTAGGAAACATAATCATGATGGGCAAGGGACCCTGCTTTAGTCATCTAAGTTCAATCACTGCTATTCAATAAAAATTAAACGAATTAAGGTAACATTAATGACACAATATTACTAATGGAAGCAGACACAGGAAAAAGGACTAAGATCAAGAACTAATCGCCATTTTAGTAAAGGCAACTATTGAATATCAAAACTTTCTACTGAATCTGATAACGACTGTAGAACACAGAAAAGGTAAAAAAAAAAAAAAAGAAAAAAAACACTGGGTAAAATACAGCACACAGAACATATATATTATTTATGGGTTTCAGTACTTAGCTAAAATAGGACCTAGTTCATTTATGGTCCCTTCCTCTTTAACACAATTTAACCTAATCCTTACTTGTGATTTTTTTGCAGTGATGTGGACTCTGCTATGTGTTAAGTTCATGTCAGACACATAAAAATTCATGTATCTGATCTGCAAAATAAGAACTGAAACTCTTCTAGTTTGACAATGCACTAAATAGCTGAAAGATGCATTTCAAAACACAGAACACATACTAACCTATTGGGTTTATCAAAATGGACTGTGTTTTTACTTGATGGAGAAGAAGATGGTAATCCTTCTCTTTCTCTCCTGGGGAAAGAATGTGGGAAATTCTCTTTAGGAACAGTGGAATCAACTTCATCTGATTTTGAAAGATGGACATCCTTGTTTTCTCCCTTGTCCAAACTATTTACAACTGAATTCTTTCCACTGTCTTCAGAGTCTTTGTGGGGAGACTGATCCAAAGAAGGCTGAACAAAGTCACAAACTACAGGGCTGGCAAAGTGTTCATTTTTGAGGAAGTCCATTTCACTGCAAAAGAAAGAGAAATTATTAGTGAGGAATTGTATTTTTTAAGACTTTGGCAATAGCATAAACCTCATAATGGGTTTAATGCTTTAAAAGTATAACATATTAATAGAAAGTGGTTTGGCAACTAATTAATCTTTTCTGTACCATGTATATTGATGCTTCATATACAAATATAGCCACAAAAAAAAAAAAAAGAAAGAAATATAGCCACAAACTCTTACAAAACATAAAAATGGTTTTATAAACTATTCATTGGATTATCACTTAGCCTTGTTCATGTGCGAAATGTGGAAAACTCCATCTAACCCACATCATGAGTATAAGAATTAAATGAAATAATGAATGGAAAATATGCATAACACTAGCACGAAGAAGTTACTTTATTACTACTGATACAACCTGAAGAAGGTAAAAAATATCTAACTCCTTGGTTCTAAGACATATATGATTTAATGATTATTATAGTGATTAACAACTTTTGGGGGGAAAAGAACACATTAAGTATATAAGCAATTGTAAGATTTAGAAGTATTAGGATATGAAAAATTATAGCTTACCACTGAAATATTATCTTATATGTTTATACAATCTGTCAATTTCTTTAATAATTTTAAGAGGTTTTATAGAAATGATGATTAAGTACTAACCTTTCAAGTCTTCTGATTTGTTCCATCCAAGACCATTTCTCACTGTTTAATAAACTAATTTTATCTTCTAATTTCTGCACTAGCAAGGAGTTCTAAAATCAAAATGGGAGAAAAACAGAAACTCAAGATCTCATAGTCTGCTTTGACATGGCTTAAACACTTTTTGTGGACTTGATTATTAATACCTCTCACCTCTACAGTCTAAGGAGTTTCAAGGGTTGAAGGAAGGTTGCCTAAAACTGGTGTCAGAGCCTCTAATTCGCCTTCTTCTACATCACTGGCCATGTCCACAAGGTCTTTCCAGTTGCTTGATGATTTCCAAAATCTTGGTAGGGCTGTAGTGAGTCTGGAGGTTTTGGAATGTTTAATCCTACATCATCCCATAGTTCAAAATCCTAAAAGATAAAAAACAGTAGCATTAAAAAAAATCTATGCAGCAATTTTATCTTGCATTTTTGAGACGTATCTTATCCTTATTGCTAATATCTTGAAAACTCAACATAAATGTGTGATAATGTCAAAGTGTATGTGCCTGGTGAATAAACATCCTGGGAGTCAGGAAGTGTCTAGGATTAGAGTGTGAGATGCATCCCCACCTCATACTTGCAAAATAAGGGAAACAGGGTCCTCAGTGGAGAGACAAGTTTTTGTTACAGCAAACAGGATATTCTGGACTTCCCTAGTGGCACAGTGGATGAGAGCCTGCCTGCCAATGCAGGGGACCTGGGTTGCGTCCCTGGTCCGGGAAGATTCCACCTGCCTTGGAACTACTGAGTGCAGGCTCTAGAACTTGAGGGCTACAGCGACTGAGTCTGCAACCTGCGACTACTGAGACTCATGCACCTAGAGCCTGAGTTCTGCTACAAGAGAAACCAAGGAATGAGAAGCACATGTACCCCAGAGTGAAGAGTAACCCCAGCTCGCCACAATTAGAGAAAGCCCATGTGCAACAAAGACCCATCACAACCAAAGAATTAAAAAAATAATAAATTTCTAAAATTAAAAAAAAAAGTATATTCAGAGAGAAGTTGAAAATAAAGAATGTTTATTTACAATAAGAAAATTTCACATAGCACCACAGAAAGGAAAGATAGGAAGTAAAGGAAAGAATGGGAAAGAGGGAACCAAAAAACAGTAAGACAAGGATTATATGCAGATAAAAATATAAGAAAACTATCAAAAAGTGTGTATTGAGTGTTACTATTCATGCAGATACAGAGATGAACAAGAGATTCATTTAGCCTCAAGAAGATTATAGGCTAGTCAAGGGAGATAAGAGATAATCTTAGGTAACAATAGAGCCATGAAGATAAAATCAGGTCACAAATATAAGTGATCGAAAAATAAAATCAGGTAAAGTCTTACATTTTAGGCAGAGGCTAAACATGAAAGGAGTGAGGGCTCTAGGATAGAAATGCTTTAAGGTCAATTGAAATGACCATTAAACATCACTTAGTGGTTAAAGAATAAGTAATGACGAGCACTTGCACTGCCGTTTATAAAATAGTTTTATTGCGGTATATAATTAATAAATAACAAACCGCATAGTTTAAATCCAACTCTTTGTGACCCCCTGGGCTGTAGTCTACCAGGCTCCTCCGTCCATGGGATTCTCCAGACAAGAACACTGGAGTTGGTCGTCATTTCCTTCTCCAGGGGATCTTCCCAACCCAGGGATTGAACCTGGGTCTCCCACCTTGTAGGCAGACACTTTTACAGTCTGAGCCACCAGGGAAGTCTTAAATCCACAAGCTAATCTAAAATGTACAATCTGCCAAGTTTTGACATCTGAGTACACACCTGAAGAGATCAGTGCAATCAAGAAGATGAACTTGGGGGTTTCCCTGGTGGCTCAGTGGTAAAGACTCCACCTACCAGTGCAGGAGACACAGGTTCGATCCCTGATCTGGGAAGATCCCACATGTCCTGGAGCAACTAAACCTGTGTGCCACAGCTACTGAGCCTGTTTGATCTAAGGCCTGGGAGTTGCAACATTGAGCCCATGCTCTGCAACTACTGAAGCCCACACCCCTAGAGACCGTGTTTTGCAACTACAGAGTAGCCCCCACTCGCTGCAACGAGCAAAAAGTCAGCACAGCAATGAAGACCCAGCACAGCCAAAATAAAAAAATAAAGCAGCGGAAAAAAAAAAAAAAAAAGATTAAACACCAAAGCTATGAAAAAAGAAAAAAAAGATGAACTGTTCACTCCCCAAAGTTTTACTGGCTGCTTGTAATACTTCCCCCTTTTTCCTCACAGATGCCCTGCTCCTCGGCAAATACTGTTCTGTTTTCTGTCACTGTTACAAGTTTACATTTCTTAGAATTTTATGTAAGTGGAAGCATACAGCAAGTACTCCATTTGCCTGGTTTCTTTCACCCAGATTATTGATTTTCAGACTAATCTATGTTGTTGTATCTCTCAGAGGTTCACTTTTCTTTATTGCTGAGTTAGCATTTCACTGTAACGATACATCAGAATTTTTTATTCAACTGCCTGCTTTTGGATACTTGGGTTGTCTCTCTAATGTCAGCTATTATAAATAAAGTTGGTGTGAACATTGTGTAGGAGTCTTGGTATGAACATCTCCCTTCACTTCTCTTGCACTGTAATATCTACGAATGGAATGAGCAAGTCATATAGGTGGTGAAGGTTTTACTTTTTTTTAAATAGACTGCCAAAAAATGTTCCAAAGTGACTGCACCACTTTGGACTCCCAAGAGCAATGATGATATTTCTACTTACTCTACATCTTTGTCAAGACTTGGTACAGTCTCAGTTGAACCTTCTAGTAAGTGTGCTATGGTATTTCATTGTGACTTAATATTATCTCCCTAATGACTAAAGATGTAGAACATTTTTTTTCATGTGCTTATTTGATATCCATATATGTTCTTTTTTGAAGCATCTGTATAAATTTTTTGTCATTGATTCATGTCAATGTATGACAAAAACCACTACAATGTTGTAAAGTAATTAGCCTTCAACTAATGAAAATAATTGAAAAAAATTTTTTAAAAAGCAAAAAGAAAAAAAATTGGGTCTTCTTTTAAAAATTATTCACTTTAGA
Source organism: Muntiacus reevesi (assembly GCF_963930625.1). Classification (NCBI taxonomy): domain Eukaryota; kingdom Metazoa; phylum Chordata; class Mammalia; order Artiodactyla; family Cervidae; genus Muntiacus; species Muntiacus reevesi. The sequence continues at coordinate 49,660,290 of NC_089253.1, forward strand.
GAGTTCTTTAAATATTCTGGATAGAAATTCTTTATCAGATATGTTACTTGAAATACTTTACTTAATCTACAGCTCATCTTTTCATTTGTTTAGAGTCGCTTTCAAAGAGAAGTTATTGACTTTGATGAGAACACATATTTGATGAAGAATACCATACTTTTGGTGTCATACACGAGAAATCTTGGCCTACCTTCCAGGGTTGCAATGAATTTTTCCATGTTTTCTTCTAGGAGCCTTATGGCTTTAGAATTTACATTTAAATCCATGATCCGTTTGAATTACTTTTTGTATATGGTATGAGGTATGGTTTGAAGTTCGATTTTGGAGGTATATAGATATCAAAATGTTACAGTACCAATTGTAAAAAAGACTACTTTCTGAATGGAATTTACTTTGTGCTTTGTTAGACATCAAAAGATCATCTATGTGTAAATTAATCTCTTGACTCTCCACTAAGTTTCAATGACCTTTCTACGTTTAGGTCAATAAGATACTGCCTGAACTATAATCTTAAAGTCAGCTAGTTGAAGTCCCCTAATTTTGTGCTTCTTTATTCAAGTTGTTTTGGCTATACTGTTATTTCCATTTCCATAGAAATTTTAGAAAAAGCTAACCTCTACAAAAAAAGCTGGCGAGACTCTGATTAGGATTGTGTTAAAAGTACAAATCAATTTTACAGAATTTGACACTTTTTGACAATACTGAATCTCATCTATGAGCACAATATATCTCTTCCTTATGTCTTCTTTATTTTCTTTCAGCATGTATAATAGTTTTCAGTGTATAATCCTTCATCATACTTATCCCTAAGTATTTCCTATATTTTTTGATTCTTTTGTAAATGGTATCTTCAAAAGTCGAATGTCTATTTGTTGCTAGCATACAGAAATACAATTCATTTTTGTTTACTGATCTTGTATCTTACAACTTGTCTGTCATCACTTATTATACTGTCTTTTTTAATGCAGTCTATAGGGTTTTCTATATATATAATCACGTTATCAGTGAAAGTTTTCTTTCTTCTTTTCCAAAATATAGGCCTTTTATTTATTTGTCTTGCCTTATACTGGCTAGATTCCTCAGTACGATGTTCAACAGAAGTAGTGAGAGCAGATATTCCTGTTTTATTCCTTATCTTCCATCATTAAGCATGATGTTAGTGATAGTTTTTCTGTAAATGTCTTTTATGAATTTGAGGAAATTCCTCACAATTCCTAATTTCTTTAAAGCTTTCGCGGGAAAGACACGTTTGAGTGTGCCAAATGTTTTCTTTTGAGATGATCATATGATTTCTTTTCTCTTTTGAAAAGTTTCTTAAAATGGTGAATTACAATGGTTGATTTTTGGACTCATCAATCTTATGTTCCTCGGATAAACCATTTGGTCATTGTGTATAGCATTTTTACACATTGTTGGATTTGATATAGTAAAATGTTATATAGATTTTCTACATCCATGCTCATGAGGAAAAGGAGCCTGTAATTTTCTTTGTTAGCCAGATCTGTATCTGGTTTTGATATCAGAATTGTGCTGGTCTCATAGAATGAGTTTTCAACAATTCCCTTCTCTGCAATTTCTAGAAGAGTTTGTGGAGAAGTGATATTACTTCTTCTTTAAATATCTGGTAGGTAGCTACAGTGATATAACCTTGTTCATTTACTTTACTTCTTCCCTAAAAGTCTAGTAGATTTCTACAGTGGTATAAATTTGCTCATTCCAGATTCTGATAATTTGCTTCTTTTCTCTTTTTCTTAATAAGTCAGGCTAGAGGTTTACCAATTTCATTACCTCAAATACCCAGTTTTTTGTGTTATTAATTTTTCTCTGTTGTTCTCTGTTGCCTATATCACTGATACATTCTCATTTTTAATACTTCCTTCCTTTCAATTTCTTTGGACTTCAGTTAGTTTTCTTTTTCTACTTTCTTAAAATAGAAACCAATCTTCATCAATTTGAAATCTTCTTTCTTTTCTATTCAGTATTTTGGTGTTATGGGATTTTACTGTATGTATAACTTTTAAAACAAAGAAGTTAGATAAAAGAGGAAATAAGTACATTATAAATTAGAAAGGAAACAAATTATTCTTTAAAAAAAAAAAGGAAACTGTAACTGATCATCATTTTCATCTAACGTTATTGATGTCAGCTTGTAGTTATTCTTCAAAAAAAAAATTCACTGACTAAGAAGTTTAGAGCTCTCTTTTCGAGAGGTGTGACTGGCTCCTAGAGACGGATAAAAGATGGATGCAGCACCGTAAGTCTTCCTCTTTCAATACCTGTGCTACCATTTCATGTGGAACACACTTTCAGATCTGACATTCACCCACCTGAATTTCAGGACTTGATTTGTAATTTTTTTTCCTGTAAAGGAACTTCATGTTCTGGTGGAAGAAAAGACAAATAATATTTTACTTTTTTACATCTGAAAATATCTCAGCTACTTCTACATTGTCAAAGTAGAAAAAGTCTCAAAAAAGTTGTATGGACACCACCTGTAGCCTTTGTCAGGTCGGCTCGGAGGGCCTGAATGGTCTCCTTGGCTTTCCATAGTTCAGACTCCAGGACTGGACAGGGATTTGGAATAAACACACACAGGCATCCAACCAAGAAAAGGGAAAGAAAAATAAAAAATAAAAAGCAAGGATGAGTATGAAAAAAAATACAATTTGTATTAAAAACAGAAAGCATGCAATCTTTATGAAACTTGTGAATGCACGCAGCAGAGTTGTTTGCAAGCAAACTGGTGAATGTTTTCCATAGTTTTAGAATACAGGGGACTACTGATCAAATGTTCTAGCTGTCTGACAAGGAATAGCTCTATTTAAAAATAAAATCTATGGCATATTCTCATTTAGGCAAAAAAAAAAAAAAAAAAAAAAAAAAAAACCTTAGGTGTTGTGCTTCACTCAGTCTAGGTAAGAAATGTAATGGAATGTTTTCAGGTGACATAATTTTAGGGGAAACACAAAACTTAGATGAAGTCCTAGCAAATACAGTTAAAGAAAATCTTAGGATTACAAAAAAATATTTCTGCAGAATAATGTTATAAATCAACATACAGAAACAGTGAATATATTCCTTCATGAAGATGTTGAAGAAGTATGTTTTAAGTATCTTACAAATGTGGGATGTCTATCAATTTTTCTACAAAATATATGTCTTCTATAAACAAGCACAGATATGTTAAACACATATCTAAAAAAAGTTCCAAGGGATTTATTTTAGGGTGCATTTAAAGCCAAAGAATAGACATGTTCTGCCCATAGTCCGAGTCCCCGGTCGGGAAAGAAGACTCCTCAAAACAATGCAACTCGCAATAGGGGAATTTATTACTGACTCAAGCCAGGGCCTCCCGCCCTCACCAAGGGTGTGAGGACGAAAAGGCCCTGAGCCCCAGTTCTCTCGGGTATTTATTAGGTCAAAAAAAAAAAAAAAAAAAAAAGCAGCAGGTAGTTGGCACAAGCGGATTGGTTACACAGCGGGTAGTTGGCACAAGCGGATTGGTTACACAGTTGCAAGGCAATTTTTGTTGGCCCTACGTGGGGCTTTCAGCTTTCCCCTGATAGGTTCCCTTTTTCTTGCTAGGCATATGTTGATTGGCTGGCTCCAGGTGGCTGGATAATTATGTTACCTCGGGAAACCAGGCCTACTCCTAATCTAGGCTGCCTGTCATGGCGTTAGCCGTGACAGCCTCACAGACATACGTTTGCTTTTTAAGTTACAATTAAAATCATTCTAAAGCAAATGATTGGGTACAATTCTAAGAGTGTAGTTATCTAAGGATACTGAAGAAAATTAAGTAGAATTCCAAAGTTTCTGACAACTCTTCAAATAGATATTTGTTCACAGTAAGAGGTACTAATGAAACTTAAAGATTTCTCCTTTTACTGCAGCATCTAATACAATAAACATGAATACGGAGGAAACATTTTAATGAACTTTTTGAAATGTTTCATCCTGAGCAAGATCTAACTATGTCTTTACTTGGAATTTTCTTTAAAATATATAAATACTGCTAATGAAGAAAAAAGTATTGGGGGGGGGAAGTCATTTCTGTGAAGTAAAAGCTCTGAGAAAATTAAGTGATCTTTGTCACAACTGGATATTAAAAATATTATCATTTAAATAGTTCTCCATAAAGATGAGTAAATTTAAAACTTTAGAGATGCAACTTTTTCCCGATTGACTAATAAGTAGAAAAAAGAAGATGGCAAATGAAATGCTATCAAAGACAACAAAGCTATAAAAATATGTGGAAAAAATAGAATTCACTCAGTTTGCACATTTTCATTAAAAACTTAAGATGTAACTGAACCACATCTAGTACATGAAGGCCAATTATTTTGATGCACAGAATTTCATTGCAGCAACACGGAAGCACAGCTAAAAATCAGATGACGCGTATATGACTATTTCTTTTTTTGGTCGTCAGCAATGCTGATCTGCAAACATTTCTATGCAACAAAGTAGAAACATTTTCCCTAAAAATTACACTTCTGGAAACTCTTAGAGTTTGAATTTAAAGTCTAACTGCACAGATTCGACATGTAAGGTAAGTACAGAGTAGAATTTATTTTTCTTCTATTTCAAAACTCTGGGTTTTGATTTAAAAGCACTTCACTATACTATAAGCAAAGGAAGTATACATATCATGCTTTCACCATCACTTACAATTTACTAAGACATATTACAGAACAATTGCAGATCAGAAATGCCCTGCACCAGAATGATAGAATATGGGGAAAAAAAAAAAATGATTAAAACACAAACTGTGGGGAAAAAAAAAAAAACAAAACAAAACTCAATTTAACTGGTGAAAGTTTAGGTGACCAAGAGCAAAACAGTGAATGATCAAGGCACAGAAAGCCAGAAAAACCCAAGTCAGACAGCAAGAATTTATATTTTTATGCACATCTACACACACATTGCCAAATGCCATCAAAAGTTATCACTGCTTTTAAAGCTAGTGCTTATCAAAATGAATTCACTCTGCTGCCTGTTTCTTATGACATAATACAGACTTTAAAAGACAAAGGCAAAAAATAAAAAATAAAAAAAAAAAGACAAAGGCATATATTTGAAGCTATAGCACATATCTGTAAAGGCACAGTATGATCAAATAATTGCAGTTATGTGAAAAAGTTTTACATGAAAGGTCTGAACAGATGTATTTACACACATATGAATTTGTCACTTCTTTATTAAAGATATTGGATTAAAACTCAAAACTTATTACTTTGTAAAGTGATACATTATACCAAACAACCTCCAAGTCATTTTCAAATGCTATAATTCTTCATAAGAATGTTCGAAGAAGTGAATGTTTTTAAAAAACACTGTAGGGACCAGCTACCAGCCTGCTCACGCCACTACCCCAACCCTCTACTAGCCCAACACTGTTGAATGCAATTTTAGTGGAACTAAAGTAATAACTGCAAAGATATAGGTATATTATAATACTGCATATTATGATCTTACCAAAAAATGACTAAGTCAGTATCAGCCATTCTAGATTAGCTGAAACAGTTATTTCTCAATCAAGGTTGGATAATACTGGTATTATATCAGGGGTACTTGAGTGCTTAGTTAAAGATCAGGCACTCATGACTTGGGATATATGCAAGTGTGTATCACCATTATCTTAAAATATTTTTTAGTCTTAGTTCTTTTAGCACAAAACTCAAAATAATGGTGCTCTATAAATATCTATTCATTTAGAGATCTTTTCCTCATTTAAGGAACACCTGCACAGACTCGAAAAAATAACCAGATTTTTAAATTTAGGAAAATGATGATGAAAATCCTTATATATATATATAACGCATATATAAAAATATATATAATGCATATATAAAAATATATAAATATATATAAAACACATACACACAGATATATATATACACATGTCAGATAAACAGTTTATTAATGGTTGGAGCAGACCCTACATTTGCATCAAGGGGCAATGGACTCAAAACCTGTGTTATCTATAAACTCCTTCTGCCCAAGACTGGTACAGGAACATCAAACAGAGATTTTTGTTCTTTCTCAGTAAGGTTTACATGTGATCCAATGACAGATGACATGGTAATTATCTCTTCTCAGTTAGCTTCTAAGCTACTACCAACGGTTAGTAAAGAGACAAAAATCTCTCTGGAAATGGGAATTGTGATTAATTTAAATTTTCAGCCACATATCACACACGTGGTTCAACAGCAGGCTATGGTACAAGAGCCCTAAGAGTCAAAAGGCTGTTATCTTGTAATAACATGTATTTTCTTCCTTTTCCCAGTGAAAATGAAAGACTGCATCCATTCATTCATTTATACTGAAGTATCACTGACTCATAATATTGTGTTAGTTTCAGGTGTATAGCATAGTCATTCCATTTTTTTGTAGCCTATACTTCATTATAGGTTATTACAAGATATTAGATATAAATTTTTGTGCTATGAAGTAAACCCATGTTTAGTAGTTCGTATCTGTTACTCCTGTATTCCTAACCTGTCCCATCCTCCCCTCTCTCTCTGCTTTGGGGAACCACAAGTCTGTTTCCTATGTCTGTAAGTCTATTTCTGTTTTATATATATATTCACTGGTATTATTTTTAGATTTCACATATAAGTGATATCACATAGTATTTGTCTTTCTCAAGACCGTATGTATTTATATATTAGCATTATATAGTAAGCAGAAATTACTTTATTTCCCCAAAATTAAGAGAAAGAGTATAATCTTTAGATTAAAAATATAAGGTCAAAACTAATCGCCAGTCCAGGTTCGACGCATGATACAGGGTGCTCAGGGCTGGTGCACTGGGATGACCCAGAGGGATGGGATGGGGAGGGAGGAGGGAGGGGGGTTCAGGATGGGGAACACATGTAAATCCATGGTTGATTCATGTCAATGTATGGCAAAAACCACTACAATATTGTAAAGTAATTAGCCTCCAATTAAAATAAATACATTTATATTGTAAACAAAAGGAAAAACAAAAACCTACCAACTATTTAAAATTTTCATTCTTAGTTATGTTTGGTTATAGCATTTAGCTTAGTTATAACATCTTGCTTTTACATCCATGTTTCCCCTAATTAAAAACACCTACATACCTAATAACAAGAATGATGATGAACCTCTTAAATTTGACTTTAGGTTTTCAAATAAAAATTAGAGGAATGAAAATAATTACGTGGTCTGTTTCTGGGTTGAAGTTATTTTCAAATACATAACCATATGAACAATAATACAATATACAAGACTAAATATATTTGGTTAGTTTCAAAGAAATTAAAATACCATGTATTTAACACTTAATAAATAACATAAAACATATAATATCTAACATTTACTATATAATTAAATAGAACATAATGTCACTTAACAAATGATATAATTAGGAGGATGAGTCCTAAAATTATTGAAATAATTATCATTTGATTTGCTAATTTTCAGATATTACTGATGTGATTTGCTCTTTTGACACAGCTGTCAATTAACAATGCTTACAACTAAATCATGACTATCAAGGAGGCAGCTGCACTGAAGTCTTCCAATGACTTCCCCCTTCAGCTGATACTGCTGTTGTTCTCATGGCTCACTCCTCTCTGAGCCTCTGCTGAACTAAAAATGATCACATCATTTTTTCCCTTAAATCATGCAATACTGTTTGAGATTTTTAAACATTCAATAGCTCTTTTCTCAAGCAATAAATGAAAAGCACATATTGGAATATCATTTTACATAGGTCAGACTTAATCCTTAACTCTAAGAGGTGGCATATGGTACGATCAGTCGTGGGCTCTGTTGCTGGGCTATCTACATTTGAGTCTTAGCTCTGCCACTTAAGTCTTAAGACTCTCTGAGTGCCTAGGTTTCTTGGGGAGTGGAAGATGAGGATAATTCTATAACCTAATGAGTTAACATACATTAACAAAATGTTCAGAAAGGAGCGAGTGCTATATAAAAATTAGCACTCAACAGCATTCATCTTTATTCATGATGACTACGACAGGCAGATATATGGTAGGTTTTAACAACCCTGTTCCAGTAAAGGGAAAAAAAGAATCAACAGGGTTGATGAAGAGAGGAAGCCACAGTGTGGATCCTCCCTGACCCCACAGGGCCCTCACGGGCTCCACCCGTCCCATGTGGCATCTTTCCTATGCCAGGTGTGCCCGCCATTCTGGTGGGTTAAAATACATAGCTGAGGATGGCTTCCCATCTGTCTCAGAGTCAACATCCCGTGAAAACTACAGTTCCTATAAAGACGTTCAGGAACTACTTCAATAACTGACAGTCACAGCCTGAAGCACCAGAAAGGTACCAGTCACTTGACATCTGAGGAGCCAGGGCTTCCACACTGGTAAATTCAGGGTGGACCCCCAGAAGAATCAACTGGCCTCACCTGATGTAGGCAAATACAGAGAGTACAAGTTGGTCTTCTGAAGTCCCTACAGATCCTATGGTGATGCCAAAAAGGCAAAACTGGAGGGAGGGTGGAGAGGGGAAGGAGACTGGAATGTGGAACCAAACAACTAAAAAGGATGCTGGTCGTCTTTTTGGAATGGGCAAAGTCCAGGAAGCCCTGAGTGGGCCGAGCATTGACAACCTCTATTTTCAGGATCACAGGAAAGTCAAATGAAGTTTCTAGAGGCATGTTATGGTGGCCAGGGAGAATCTAAGGAATGAAGACAAAGTTTTGATAACCAATCAGCATGGAAGTATTTAAACCAATTTTTAACCATCAGCAGAGTTACATTGGTATGTACCATGTAAATATTACTTAGCCCTGGTCTGGGGGATAAAAGGAATGAGGAAAGCAAGGTCCAAATAACTTCGCACTAAACCATGGCTGACTTACACCTGCTTTACACCAGTTTTATAATTATATGGCTGTAAACTGTTAGCTGTAAGCAGAACTCAGTAGTTGTAGGCACACATAACCAAAAACTCAGAGCGTCACCAGGAAGAGCAGCTGGGGGTTGCTGAACATTCAGGAATGTTCCCTGAAGCCAATAAATTAGTAATATAACTTTGTATGATAACTGTCTAATTCTAGTCACATACTGAACTGTAGAAGAAAGAGAATTTTTCAAGTCATTTCATTATTTCTGCAATGTCAAAAAACATCCAAATCTGTCTTTAGGATCTTACCTGCCACTCTGTCATCTGTTTCCCTGTTACCATCATCTGAATATCTTGCAAAGTCTAAAGAATCAAGGGTACTGAGGCTCCCGGCTCGATCTATAATAAATCAAAAACAGGAAAAAAAGAAAAAGAATTAAACAGCTTTTTATTTAAATGCCAAAATAAGGGACTGGAAATCAATTACCTATGTTTTTTTTTCCAGTTAATAAACTACAATTCTAAGGTATAGGAATTCCATTAAAACTATAAGGTAAAAATGCTCATACTAATTAAACTACTTTGAAGCAACTCGAGTTTCCCTGCCCAGATCTCTAACTCCTGAACAAGACACACACAGGGTATAAACTCTAACTCCTGAACAAGACACACACAGGGTATAATGCAACCAGCCCAACTAAGGACAACAGAACTGCAAACAATTTGGATTTTATTCCAAGTCCAATGGGAAAACAACAGAAACCCATGCATTTTTAGAAACTGGCTGCTGTAAGGAAGGTGGTTTGCAGAGAGACCAGCTCAGAGGCTATTATGTAAATCAACTATACACTATTAAAAAACAAAAAATTTAAAAAGAGAGGCTACTAGAGTCATGGAAGGGCTTCCCAGGTGGCATTAGTGGTTAAAAACAAAACAAAACAAAAAACAAACCTGACTGCCAATGCAAGAGACATTAAGAGACCTGGGTTTGACCCCTGGGTCAGGAAGATCCCCTGAGGAGGGCATGGCAACCCACTCCAGTATTCTTGCCTGGAGAATCCCACGGACAGAGGAGCCTGTGGGCTACAGTCCATAGGGTCGCAGAGAGTTGGACACAAATGAAGTGACTTAGCACAGCACACAGCACAGAGGCGTGCAGGTGAGAGATGATCAGATCTGGCCTAGAACAGAGGTACTAGAAATGTGAGAAGTGGTCAGATTTGGGTTATTTTTTGGTGTAAAACTAACATGTCCTGGGACTGAAATGAATGTGGGTTTAAGTAAAAGAGAGAAAATGAGGTGATTCCTGAAGACTCCTTTAAATGAATTTGTAATATGAGATGCAAAAGATGAATGCAGGGGCTTTAGGAGGTCTGTGTTTAAAGTGCATGCAGGTAGTATGGAGTGTTCTTAGCTTTAGGCAGATTTTTAAGTGTCTCTAAAGAGAAAAACACACTGTAAAAATTCTCACCTGAAGGAAAAAATCAAAGCTGACACTTATTAAGGGAGATGTATCTAGCTAATGCAAAGAAGGGACAATAGGTCAACTCTTTATTAAATCATGCTACTTACAGAGTACTTACTGTTTATATATTGCTCTAAGGAATAGATTATCTGTTTAGAAAGCACTATCTGGGCAAATAAATGCAGATTACAGAAATATAGATTTGAAATCCACATATGGCTCCCCCACTTCCTTTTAAAACAATTAGTATATGCCAATAATTGAAATGGTTGACGTTTCAAATAGAGTTACGGTATTATCAATGTACCTCTTATCTTTAAATTCCTATTAAGGTGAACAAAGTGAAATTCCATATATAGTACTCTTCTGAGAACACAGTGTTTGTATTCAGAGAAGCATTTAATTTCTCTGCACTTCAATTATATCTGATAAATAACAACTTACTATTAACTTATGTTGTAAGATAGTATAAACAAATAACAGGAAATCAAGTACACTGTTCATTAGAGCATAATTTATTTAAGCATAAACCAAGAAATATCAAATAACAGTATTTACTATAGAAATCTCAAAAGTTCATATTAAAATGGATTGAAATTAGGAATATTACTCAGCAATAAAAAAACTACTGATGTATGCCACATGACTGAATTTCAACACTTTATGAGGAATGAAAGAATCTTTATACAGAATACACACTGTGTAATTTCATTTACATGAAGCTTTACAATAGACAGTAGTAATGTATGGAAGAAAAAATCATTATAGTGGTTCTTGGAGTCGGGGGTTGAAAGGAGTGGGGGTTGACTGACTGGGAAAAGGTATGAGGGAACTTTCCCGGGTGACACTAATTGACAGGAGATTGGGTCATCACAAGTGTATTCACTTGTTAAAATACATCCAATAGGACACTTGAGACATATATTTTACTGTCTTTAAATTTGCCTCAAAAGAAAAAAAGGTGAATTCTAAACATTGAGCCCAAGTCAGTGATATGTATGCTGAAATATTTAGAGGGAAGTATACCGGTACTGAAAAGCTTCTCTGGTAGCTCAGTCGGTAAAGAATCTGCCTGCGGTGCAGGAAACCTGGGTTTGATCCCTAGGTTGGGAAGATCCACTGAAGAAGGAAATGGCAATCCACTCCAGTATTCTTGCCTGGAGAATCCTATGGACAGAGGAGCCTGGCAGGTGATAGCCCATGTGGTTGCAAGAGTTGATATGACTCAGCAACTAAGGGCTTCCCAGGCGGTGCTAGTGGTAAAAACAAACAAACAAACAAACAAAAAAAAACCTGCCTACCAATGCAGGAGATATAAGAGATACAGGTTCGAAACCTGGGTTGGGAATATCCCCTGGAGGAGGAAATGGCAACCCATTCCAGTATTCTTGCCTGGAGAATCCCATGGACAGGGGAGCCTGACCCTACAGTCCATAGGGTCGTAAGAGTCGGACACGACTAAAGAGACTTAGCACAAACAAAGAGCAACTAAACCACCACCAACACTGATATCTGCAACTTCATTTCAAATGCACAAAAAAATAAGATGAACTTTCAGATGGGTAGAGGATCAGAGGGTTGTATAAATCGGAGATAAAGCAATCATAGTAAAAATTTAATTGCATAATCGAGGTGGTAGATAAAGCAATCACAGTGAAAATTTAAAAACATAATCAAGGTGGTAGATATCAGCTGTAAAAATTCTTTCCCACCTTAAGTGTTGAAATTTTCCAAAAAAATGTTGGAAAAAAAAAAACTGGATGTACAAAGAGGACCAAAGAAAAAACCACATTGAAGTTAAATCCAGGATCCACTGACTCCTAGAATTTAATAGCTGAAGTTGTAATACTGGGAAATAGCTATGATTTCTTAGTGTTTTACATGACAAAATAAATAATTTTGCTTCACTTCTACTGTTTGAAATGGAACCAAAGTTAGAGAACGTGTCACAAAAAGAAAGGAAATATATTTCAAAATATAACGGATAAACTTCATAAGGCTTTTTACTTATACATCTTTTAAACAAGTAAAAATACAAAATGCTTGCCTGGAATAGACCACTAACCTATGAATACATCTGCCTGGTAAATAACTAATATATACTATAAAATGGTGTTCTCAGATCACTGTATGTATACTACCTAAAATTTCCTGTTTTTTTTTTTTTTTTTAAATAATGACTTTTCTTCAATGATTTGTACCTTACTGCAAATAAGAGCTCCTTCCTCCAATTATATAAATACACATACTATAAATAATTGTAAAAATAGAGGTACATGGAAAAGTAGATAAACCATTCCAATCTTACTAAGATTGGAAACATGATCAGAGATTATTAATTTCCCCCTCCAGAATTTCTAGATATTCTTTTCTGAACTCTTTTCTCCATGTGTAAGTACACATATACATTTCTGCAAAAACAGAATGGATACTTATATCTTTGTAACATGCTTTTTAAAACTGAAGATCATGTAGTGAGATTTTGCCACACTGATAGGACAATGGATACATATTGCTTAGACTGCTTTCTAAATTAAGTAAGCACAGCAATCTGAGTTCCATCCACAGTATACAATAGCAGTTGTCAATGCTTGGTATTATTATTTTTAATCTCACCAATTTAACATATACTATAAAATTGTCTTATTTAATTATGCATCTCTTCAATTCCTGGTGAACTTGAACATTCTTTTAAAGATATAATGGCCATCTACCTTTTTTGGGTAGATGTGTGTAAAATTTTTGGGTAGATGGGTGTATGAGTGCAAAATTTCTATTCACTTTTCTTTGACCATGTAACTAACATCCAAATTTTCCTGATAAGTTATTTTGCCGTTACTGCCATAATCAGAAACTCCTCTTGAGTACTAGTCCCTCTGCTCACACTCACAAGCATGTTTTAGCACTCACTAGCTAGTCTCATGTCTCTAACCTGTGTATTAAAACATGTACACCCAGTAGGATAAATCTTTATCAACCAATATTCTGGTGGTGGTGTAGCAGACCTGACTGATTCCTGAGTTTCATGAATAGAGCAGTATGATGCTGGTTGTTGATTTCAGATATATATTTTTCTACATGTTAAGTATCTAATGTTAGTTTTCTAAGTATTTCTTTCTCTTTCTGGTATTTTCAATCAGACATACAGGCCTACTAAGTTAGAGCCTATTTGATCATCATACATTATTCCATCATTATACTATTTCTCCAGAAGTTTGCAACAGGAAAGAGTCTTTGGGGAAAGCAAACACAGTTTAATTTCTGTCTTGGTATTATTATGACCATTGAAAAATATATTCTAACTTTTTTTTTTAGTTCCAAGTCAACAATTTTATATTCTGCAAGGAAAAAAAAAGCTTTAAAATCTTTTAAACTATAATAACAATAATGTCATAAAAGTAAAAGCAATTTCCTGATGTATTAAAATAAAGCCTGATAATAAAACTTGTAGGTTAATGGTGAAAAGATTCTCCACCGTGAGGAACACCCAGAGAGGTTCACAGAGTTACATGAAGAAGAGGAGAGGGAGGAGGGAGATAGAGATGAGCAGGAGAAGAAAAAGGGGGACTCAAGAGGAGAGAGACAGATCTACACAGTTGGCTGTTCCCACAGTGTTCTCCGTAGCGCAGACACCCACAGAGATTCACAGAATCGGATTGGGAAGAGAAGGGGGAGGGAGGAAATAGAGGTGATCTGAGGGAAAAAACGGAAAGTCAAAAGTGGGAGAGAGTAATCAACACACTCCTGAGTAAAAATGGGTACTGAATATTGGATTCTTAAATGTCCAAAATTGATATCAAATACTGAAAAACAAAGATTAAAAGTCTAGAGTAGAGGTTAGACTCTTAAAAATACAATATTAAAAACAAAAACACAAAAAAATTTTAGAAATATATATGAAGTTTGGTTTAAAAATAGGGCCTCTTCTTTTTTTTTTGCAAGGTTATAGTGAAATGAAAATGAAAATTAAGGAGTAATAGAGGGGTAATAGAGGATTTTAAAAGAAGATAAGAGAAAAAAAGAAAAAAAATGTTTTTCTAATTAAAAACATAGTAAAAATATATGAAAATGAAAGTTAAGGAGTAATGGAGGAGTAATAGGGAATTTTAAAAGAAAATAAAAGAGAAAAAATAAAAAAGAAAGAAAAGAAAAAAAATTTATTAAAAAAAAAAAGTAAAAATATATCTAGGAATTTCTCTGGAGCTGTTGCGGTCAGTGTGGGTTCGGTTCAGTTTCAGATAGCTCCTCATTCCAGCTTACACTTCTCGATATCCATAGGCCCCTTCCGGTGTAGTCGGTGTTAATCTACAGAGATTTTAATCTGTTGCACTGGGTCACTTCTGAAGCCGTTCCCTTTGTTTATTTGGCTTCTGTTTGCCAGTCTCTTCAGTGTCTAATTTCCACCCTGACACAGGCAGGTGGAGGTGCTCTCTTGTTTAGGTTCGCTTGTTCAGTTGTGCTGCGGGGAGGGAGGGGCGATGCAGACAAATGTCACTGGCGTGTGTGGGGAGCACTCGCAGTGTTCTGGGCACACTGGGTTTGCCCCCGCTCATGGGTGTGTGCTTTCCCCATGTACACTGCTCAGGCTCCCGGCTGCTCTAATGGAGCGGGCCCTGCGTTGCGTGTGGTTCCAGTTTTCGGGTACTCCACAAAAACGCGGACTTGGTTGGGCCTGTGCTTTGTGCCTTCCCCGGCCCGAGCAGCTCGGGCCGCCAGGAGCTTGACGGGCGCACTCTCCCCAGGTGCGGTGCGCCTTCTCCCCTCTGCGGTCCCAGCCTCAGCTTCCGCGTGCACCTTGTGTCTGTTCTTGGGAGCTGACGTCTAGCCGTGACCCTCCCGGCAGATGTCGACCATCCAGAATCTCAGGAAGTCTTTGGTTAGAAACTAGAGGCCTGTTTGCAGTTTGGTAGGGGGTGCCGTCTCTGGGGCCGATTTTACGCCTTTCCCCTCCCCCCTGCCTCCGGCGGGGGATGGACAGGTCTGCCGCCGGATAGCTCTTCTCTGGAATTGCTCAGTCCCTTTGTTCTACGAACGGCAGTCAGTGTGTTCTGGCCGGTTAATTTTCTTTCTCTCTCTTGCTATCCCACAGTTTAAGTTGCTATCTCATGTGAGCTCCCTCGGATTGCCCTCAGGGCATTCGGGCCCGGTCCTTACCCTAAGCAATGCCGCCTGCTCCTCTCCATTCCGCCCCCACTTGCTGGTGGCAGATGTGGGCGTCTGGGGTACTTCTCTGCTGGGAGTTGCTTTTAGGCATGTAATCTGTGGGTTTTATTTATTTTTCCTCCCAGTTAGGTTTCCCTCTGAGATTCAAAAACTTCCCCCAGACCCACCAGTGAGAGGTTTCCTGGTGTTTGAAAACTTCCTCTATTACAACTCCCTTCCCAGGACGGGTCTCCATCCCTAGCTCTTTTCTCTCTCTTTTTATCTTGTATATTTTGTCCTACCTTCTTTCGAGAAGACGATGGGCTGCTTTTCTGGGCGCCTCATGTCTTCAACTAGCAGTCAGAAGTGGTTTTGTGAAGTTTGCTCAGTGTTCAAATGTTTTTTCGATGCATTTGTAGGGGAGAAAGTGGTCTCCCCGTCCTATACCTCTGCCATCTTAGCTCCTCCCCCCCTGAAGAGGATGTGGAGAAAAGGGAACCCTCTTACACTGTTGGTGGGAATGCAAACTAGTACAGCTGCTATGGAGAACAGTGTGGAGATTTCTTAAAAAACTGGAAATAGAACTGCCATATGACCCAGCAATCCCACTTCTGGGCATACACACTGAGGAAACCAGATCTGAAAGAGACACGTGCACCCCAATGTTCATCGCAGCACTGTTCATAATAGCCAGGACATGGAAGCAACCTAGATGTCCATCAGCAGACAAATGGATAAGGAAGCTGTGGTACATATACACCATGGAATATTACTCAGCCATTAAAAAGAATTCATTTGAATCAGTTCTAATGAGATGGATGAAACTGGAGCCCATTATACAGAGTGAAGTAAGCCAGAAAAATAAAGACCAATACAGTATACTAACACATATATACGGAATTTAGAAAGATAGTAACGATGGCCCTATACGCAAAACAGAAAAAGAGACAGAGATGTACAGAATAGACATTTGGACTCTGTGGGAGAAGGCGAGGGTGGGATGTTTTGAGAGAACAGCATCAAAACATGTATATTATCAAGGATGAAACAGATCACCAGCCCAGGTTGGATGCATGAGACAAGTGCTCAGGGCTGGTGCACTGAGAAGATCCAGAGGGATCAGATGGAGAGGGAGGATCGGGATGGGGAATACATGTAAATCCATGGCTGATTCATGTCAGTGTATGGCAAAAACCACTACACTATTATAAAGTAATTAGCCTCCAACTAATAAAAATAAATAGAAAAAAAAAAAAATAATGCCACGTCAGAAAATATTTATGGAAGAAGGTAATTTCAACTTTGATGGAGCTAACCTGTAACAGTTTGTATATAAAATATACTTTGGAATTTAAGACTAATAGGTAAGATTTTTTCAGTTTTTCCAGTAGTCATGTATTCATGTGACAGTAGGACTATAAAGAAAGCTGAGCACCGAAGAATTGATGCTTTTGAACTGTGGTGTTGGAGAAGACTCTTCAGAGTCCCTTGGACTGCAAGACGATCCAGCCAGTCCATCCTAAAGGAAATCAGTCCTCAATGTTCATTGGAAGGACTGATGCTGAAGCTGAAATTCCAATATTTTGGCCACCTGATGCGATGAAACTCATTGGAAAAGACCCTGATGCTGCGAAAGATTGAAGGCAAGAGGAGAAGGGAACGACAGAGAACGAGATGGTTGGATGGCATCAGCGACTTGATGGACATGAGTTTGAGCAAGCTCCGGGAGTTGGTGATGGACAGGGAAGCCTGGCGTGCTGCAATCCATGGGGTTGCAAAGAGTTGGACATGACTGAGTGACTGAACTGAACTGAGGTAAGATTATAGCTTCTAGATAAATAAGCTTCTTTGGATTCAGCTAGAATTCTTTTCCAGGGCAAGCACATACCTTTCCAAATACTCTGATATAAAAGAGGAACAATTTGGAAAAACTAGCCTCTTTTCTTAAGAAAGAAGCTATTACCACTTTCTACTATAGAGTATACCACAAAGCATTTCTTCAAATTCCAATATTGTGTAACTTCTTAGTAATTCACTTTGTAACTCAGAAACTGAATGATCAGGGACTCTTGTCTTAGCTGGCAAACCAGTAAAACCTGTATGTAAGTTTTAGTAGGTCTGAAAACTAAAACCATTAGACACAGTGTAACTATAAGACATGCAGACTGATTCCATAAATCACCGTGTGAGAGTAGTCTTCTTTATATACATTTAATCTTTTAGTACTGATGACAGAATGTACTTTCACAATAGCTAAAAAAATTAGTTTCAGACTCTTGAAAAGCTATCTGTTATAGAAATTACCTATCAATAGCACTGTAAAAGAAAAATGTATCAGAAAAATTGATCAGCTCCTGACTGGTAAAGAGCACTGATTAATTCAGTGAACATTCAATGAACAAATAACATGTACCAGGTTAAAAATAGGAAAATACAATAAAGAATTAAAGAATAATTTTTAAAGGCTATAGCTATAACTGATTCTGAAGAACAAACTTAAAATTTCCAAATACTTCTCTCTATACTGCTTACATTTTTTACAATTAATACTTTTTGTTATATGGGCATTTTATAATTAAAAAGTCATTAAAGTACCCAATTACAATGAATGGATTTGAAGAAAATTAATGTCAAGCAATTAACTTTAAATTTCAATTTGCTTAGCAAAGATGATTTACTGAACTGCACCTGTGTCATGGGTTAGGGTTAAAGCAAAGAAAGTATATAGTTTATAAATTCAGTAAATAGATAACAAATTTACCTTAAAAATAATTACATCTAAATTTGAGGTCATGCATAAACACTTTAGTATATTATCCACCTAAATTAAAAAAAGGATCTTAGAAATCTGTCAAAGGCAAAATTTATATTTAGATTTCCTGATCTTCAGTTCTTCTCTAACATGGGGACTCATTTCACTGGCCCTTGTGTTCAAAATATTTGAGAGTTAGTGGGAATCTTAGAGACAGCCCAACCCCTCATCTTGACTAATAAGAAAACAGAGCTGTGAATTCATTCAGTGCATATTTATTAATCCATGGTGTGGAGGAGAAAGGTAAAAATTCAGTAAGACTTGGCTCTAGCCTTAAGTAAGCTTATAAACCACTGGAATTTAGTCATGTACACAGATAATGATGATACAATTAGACTACACTAAAGGTTAAGCAAATTAACCTTTGTGAGAAGCTCGGGGTATAATTGAAGTTTCCCAGTTTCCAGTTCACTGTATTTTCTTTGTCACAAGATTCCACTGAGTTAAACATCAAATTAAAAGACTTACATTTAGGAACAGGCAAACACCGAAACTTTACTGACAAATTATTCACTGAAGTTAAAATTTCTAGAAAGCCAATGACTAGACCATATGAACAGCTTGTCAGGTAAAGAGGAGGGTTATTATTAACCTATTATTACCTATTATTATATTACCTATATATTATTTAATATATATATTATATTACCTATATATTACCTATATATATATTATATTACCTATATATATTACCTATTATTACATTTAACACTTTCTGACCACTTATTCCATGCCAGATATTTTTCACAGATAAACAGAAGCTGTTACCTTCTGTATTTTACAGTAAAGGGACTATCCCAGACTCACGGAACTGGGAAGGAGCAGAGTAGAAATATGAACTCAAGCCCTCGGACGCCAAAGCCTGAGCTCTAAACCATTAGTTTCCTTGAGCAACGTGTAAAAGCATGCAGGTTCAGATCTTCTAGATACCAGCTAAGTTGGGCTTGATACCGTGCATGACCTCAGCAAGGTCAACCTGGACTGAACTTCCTCAGGCTACAGAGGGAAAAGCTAATTTCACAAGGAATATTCCAAACTTACATATTTAAAGGATCCCAATACCTAAAGATCATCTCTTTAACACACCATCAACATTTATTCAAAGGCTTATTTTTCAGGCACAATATTAGGCACTGGTGACAAAAAGATAAATAAAATATGGTCTCTTTTTCTATATCCATGCAAAATAAATATTTACAAACTGCCTACTTTAGGCACCTGTGCCAGTGTGAAAGAAGACAAAGATATGTGAGACAGGAACCCCAACAAACACCTTTTAAAAAATCTAGTCAGCTAAAACATCATGGTACAAAAGCAAGAGCAACACTATCACAGTCACAAGTTTCATAAAAGTAATTTCCATAATGGAGAGAGAAAAAAAGAAAACAAAGAAACCACAAGTTCCGAGGATTTAGAGACTACTTTGAGGAAAGAACATAAACTGGACCTTCCCTTAAAGATAAACAGAATCTGGAAAGAAGAAAAGAATGATGGAGGAAAAGAATATGAAGAGAAGGGAAAGAATATGAACAAGAGCACGGAGACAAGAATATATAAACCAAGTTCAAGAAACACGAAGTACACAATGTGAGTGCAAGAAAGGCCCGTTTATGACAATGTGGATGGAAAACACAGGAAGAAACAAAGTTACCAGGAGAACTTTATGGGGCATATTTATAATAAAATATTTCAAAGTCATTTTATCATATACTGTGCAAAAATGGGAAAAATTAAACTCCTAAACAGATTTGTAAATTCTTTTTTCTGCAATATATAACTCTGCTCATAAAAAAAGAGTTCCAAAAAAACTGTCTTGGGTGAGAGTGATTTTAAACGGTTTTAGCTAGAGTGACATGATCAAACTGCTTTTAAAATCAATTAAGGAGGGAGGAACAAAGGCACAGGAACCAGCGATAAGCCTAAAACAGAGGGTCCAGGTGTGAGCTGAAGGCCTGAACTAAGGCAGCACACAAGCACAGGGCGGATGGACTGTTAGAAAGAACACAGGAAATAGGATGACACCACCTTGAGCAATATTAGCCACCTAATCAGGACCGGCTGGTTTCAAAAACAAATGAACACCATTTCTGACTGCTGAGGAAATCTGGAAGAAGGTTACACCCATGATGGCAACCATGGTCCCCTCTTAGAGGCTCAGTCATCTCCCATGACTAGACCAGAAACTGAGATGTAACCAAGCAGTAAATCTTCTGGACTGAAAAAAATGAGGACATAGTAACCCAGCCTTCATGGATTTCCATAGCTGAATTTCATTCAGCAGATTATTCTCCTTTGTCTTGGTGTGGTGCTACAGTTTATCATTTTATTTGTTAAATGATCAATATTATTCTACCTGACCTGCCCTCTGCATTAAAATGACTGGCTACTCTGAGTCAGTAAGATATACTCTGAAAGGTTTACTAACATACTTTGCCTGATCACATACTAAAATGATTTGATAACATTTGCTTAACTGAGCTTTAAAATTGACAAAACAGCAGTTGTGGTGCAGTGGAAAGAATGAAAATTTGGAAGCTGATGATCTGGTTGGAATCCCAGTCTTGCCACTTAGGAACTTAAGACATGATACGTAGTAAAAGCCAAAGGGCATACAAATAAAAGGTCAGCCCATCTTCAACCAGCTATCACCCTATGGGTCACCAATCATTGCTTAGACTCTTCTGTACGTATCCTTTTAGAAATATGCTAGGCATAGACCAGTTTCTCCCTTTATGTATGTCAATGGAAACAACTCACAAATATTGCCTGCATCCTAACTTGTTCAATTTATAATATATCTTATATCATTTCACATCAACACATATAGACCATTCTGTTTTAATTAACCAATCCCCCACTGTTGGACATTCAGGTCGTTTTCAATCTTTGATACCTTTACTCGAATGTAGAAGATATAAAAAAATCTAGGTTCAATAATTTTGATGCAAACGAGCTGGTCTATAATAAAATATGGAATGGAACTGGATACTAAGGAATATGCATTTTTTAAATGTGCTTGATAACACCAAATTACCAAAAATATATAAGTATACATTTTACTTTCCAACCTTGGTATCATACGTATTTTGATCAAAACTACACTCAGAAGACAACATTGTTTACAGAAAAAATAAAAACCTGTTAGGAAGAGTTCAGTGAGACTGTAGACTCAAAACCCACCTATCAATACAAACTACCTATTTGTTACAGACATTTTATTAGAAGGTTTAGAAGGCAAAAATCAGTATTCTTACTACTGTAACTTCAGTTCAGTTCAGTTCAGTTCAGTCGCTCAGTCGTCTCCGACTCTTTGCGACCCCATGAATCGCAGCACGTCAGGCCTCCTTGTCCGTCACCAACTCCCGGAGTTTACTCAAACTCATGTCCATCAAGTCGGTAACTTACCACAATGCAAATATTAAACATTAAGAACATAGTAAAATATGACTAATAGATTTTGGTGATACATGCGTTACTCTCATCATCTCATTTTATACTCTTTGGACATTTCTCCTTACTCATACATCCATTCTCCATGCCCCCTATCCCCCAACACACACACACACACACACACACACACACACACACACAAGCTTTATTCCTTACAATGATTGTAAAGAATGCCTATAATCAGGAACTACTCTTGAATAAAAAAATTAGAAGCTTTTAAGGCTGCTGCTACATACTTCTCCAATGGTGATTCTACTTCTGCACATATATACTGAATATTTACAAGACTCCCCATACAGTGCAATGTGCAGTACAATAAACTGTAATACTTATTACAGTGCAATAAGAAGCACATGTCTGCTTGAAACATGTCAAATATATCCTAAAAGAGATCTTTGTCAACATGATAATAAGAATTATCAACTGAGTCTCAAAATTTCCCTTCCAAATAAAACTCACCTTCAAGGTAAAATAGCAATAGGAGACTGAGAACAGAGAAACTGGTACAAACAGAGAAACTGGAACAGAGAAACTGTGAGCAAAGAATGACATTTTTTGCTGCTGTCTTATGCAAATTTAATTAATAGATGATACAAGACAGATAATATAAGGCAACAAAAAAGGCAGACATGTACCAAACACACATGCAGAAATAACCTAACAATGCAGAATATATTCTTTGTGTTCACATACCAGAGGGAAGATGGTATTGGTATTGCACATCACTAGAAACACCAAACTCAGTTTACACTGCACAGTTATAGGATTTGGTGTCAATTAATGGCAGGATACTGGAGCTATAATTCCCATTACAAATGTTTCTGGTTTTGCTAGAATTCACTACATGCAAAATTTGACAAAAATACCTTAAATTGACTCAAAAAAGAAAAGTGCAAAGTGTACCACCACATAACCACCACCTGATATGAACAACTGCTAACATTTTGCAAAATTTAAAATGTTATACCTTAAAGTTTATGTCCCCAATGTTTCCATTTTCAAGTGCAATCACAATAATGGATTCAGTGTGACTCTAGTTGACGTTTTCTAAACCTATAGCACATATCAGTTCAGTTCAGTTCAGTTCAGTCGTTCAGTCATGTCTGACTCTTTGTGACCCCATGAATTGTAGCACCCCAGGCCTCCCTGTCTATCACCAGCTCCCGAAGTTTACTCAAACTCACCCCCATCGAGTTGGTGATGCCATCCAGCCATCTCATCCTCTGTCATCCCCTTCTCTTCCTGCCCCCAATCCCTCCCAGCATCAGGGTCTTTTCCAATGAAATAACTCTTCACATCAGGTGGCCAAAGTACTGGAGTTTCAGCTTCAGCATCAGTCCTTCCAATGAACACCCAGGACTGATTTCCTTTAGGATGGACTGGCTGGATCTCCTTGCAGGCCAAGGGACTCTCAAGAGTCTTCTCCAACACCATAGTTCAAAAGCATCAATTCTTCAGCGCTCAGCTTTCTTCACAGTCTGACTCTCACATCCATACATGACCACTGGAAAAACCATAGCCTTGACTAGACGGATCTTTGTTGGCAAAGTAATGTCTCTGCTTTTTAATATGCTATCTAGGTTGGTCATAACTTTCCTTCCAAGGAGTAAGTGTCTTTTAATTTCATGGCTGCAATCACCATATGCAGTGATTTTGGAGCCCCTCCAAAATAAAGTTTGCCACTGATTCCACTGTTTCCCCATCTATTTGCCATGAAGTGATGGAACTGGATGCCATGATCTTAGTTTTCTGAATGTTGAGCTTTAAGCCAACTTTTTCTCCTCTTTCACTTTCCTCAAGAGGCTTTTCAGTTCCTCTTCACTCTCTGCTATCAGGGTGGTGTCATCTGCATATCTGAGGTTACTGATATTTCTTCTGGCAATCTTGATTCCAGTTTGTGCTTCTTCCAGCCCAGCGTTTCTCATGATGTACTCTGCATGTAATTTAAATAACCAGGGTGACAATATACAGCCTTGACGTACTCCTTTTCCTATTTGGAACCAGTCTGTTGGTCCATGCCCAGTTCTAACGGTTGCTTCCTGACCTGCATACAGGTTTCTCAAGAGACAGGTCAGGTGGTCTGGTATTCCCATCTCTTTCAGAATTTTCCACAGTTTATTGTGATCCACACAGTCGAAGGCTTTGGTGTAGTCAATAAAGTAGAAATAGATGTTTTTCTGGAAGTCTCTTGCTTTTTTGATGATCCAGTGGATATTGGCAATTTGATCTCTGGTTCCTCTGCCTTTTCTAAAACCAACTTGAACATTTCAAGCTACCACATGCCTGAGGTCAGGGGTGGCGGGAGAGGAGCAACCCCATGTCCACGGAGTGGCGGCTGCACGGGCACAGGCCCAACCTAGTCTGCGTCTTTGTGGAGTACCTGAAAACCTGAATCTGAGCAGCTTAGGCCTGGGAAGTGCACACAACTCAGGGCCCGCTCCCTGTAGAGCAGCCTGGAGCCTGAGCAGTGTAGACGGGGAAAGCACATGCTGCAAGTGGGGGCAAACCCAGTGTGGCCGGAACATTGCAAGTGCTCCCCACACATGCCAGCAATTTTTTTCTGCAGTGCCCCTCCCTCTCCACAGCACGACTGAACAAGCAAACCTAAACAAGAGACCACCTCCGCCCGCTTGTGTCAGGGCAGAAATTAGACAGTGAGGAGACCTGCAAACAGAAGCTAAATAAACACAGGGAACCGCTTTAGAAGTGACAGGTACAACAGATTAAAATCCCTGTAGTTAACACTGACTACACCGGAAGGGGCCTATAGATATCGAGAAGTGTAAGCTGGAACAAGGAGCTATTTGAAACTGAACGGAACCCAAACTGCCTGCAACAGCTCCAGAGAAACTCCTAGATATATTTTTACTAATTTTTTTTTAATTAAAATTTTTTTTCTCTTTCTTTTTTATTTTTAAATCCTCTATTACTCCTTAATTTTCATTTTTATGACCCATTATAATCTGGCCAAAAAAAAAAAAAAAAAAGACCCTATTTTTAAAGCGAAATTCATATTTATTTCTTAAATTTCTTCTGTTTCTGTGGTTTTTTAATATTGTATTTTTAAGAGTCTAACCTCTACTCTAGATTTTTAATCTTTGTTTTTCAGTATTTGATATCAATTTTGGACATTTAAGAATCCAACCTTCAGTACCCATTTTTACTCAGGAGTGTGATTACTGGTTTGATCACTCTCTCCCCCTTTTGACTCTCCTTTTTCTCCCCCAGGGCACCTCTATTTCCTCCCTCCCCCTTCTCTTCTCAATCCAATTCTGTGAATCTCTGTGGGTGTTCTGGGCTGCAGAGAGAACTTAGGGAACAGAGGACTGCCTAGATCTGTCTCTCTTCTCTTGAATCCCCCCTTTTATCCTCCTGCTCACCTCTATCTCCTTCCTCCCTCTTCTCTTCTTCATGTAACTCTGTGAACCTCTCTGGGTGTCTCTCACTGTGGAGAATCCTTTCACCATTAACCTAGAAGTTTTATTATCAGTGCTGTATGAATGGAGAAGTCTTGAGGCTATTGGAAGAATAAGACTGAAATCCAGAGTCAAGAGGCTTAAGCCCAAAACCTGAGAACACCAGAGAACTCCGGACTATAGGGAACATTAATAAGAGGTCATCCAAAAGCCTCCATACCTACACTGAAACCAACCACCACCCAAAAGCCAGTAAGTTCCAGAGTAAGATATACCACGCAAATTCTCCAGCAATGCAGGAACATAGCCCTGAGCATCAATATACAGGCTGCCCAAAGTCACACCAAACCCATAGAACCATCTCAAAACTCACTACTGGACATTCCATTGCACTCCAGAGAGAAGAAATCCAGTTCCACCCACCAGAACACGGACACAATCTTCCCTAACCAGCAAACCTCAACAAGCCAAACATCCAGCCCCACCCACTGGGAGAAACCTCCACAATAAAAAGGAACCACAGACTACTAGAATACAGAAAGGCCATCCCAAACACAGCAATCTAAATAAGATGAAAAGGCAGAGAAATACCAAACAGGTAAAGGAACATGAAAAATGCCCACCAAGTCAAACAAAAGAGGAGGAGATAGGGAATCTACCTGAAAAAGAATTTAGAATAATGATAACAAAAATGATCCAAAATCTTGAAAACAAAATGGAGTTCCAGATAAATAACCTGGAGACAAATATTGAGAAGATGCAAGACATGTTTGACAAGGACCTAGAAGAAATAAAAAACAGTCAATTAAAAATGAATTATGCAATAAATGAGATCAAAAACACTCTGCAGGGAACCAACAGTAGAATAACGGAGGCAGAAGATAGGATAATTGAGGTAGGAGATAAAATGGTGGAAATAAATGAAGCAGAGAGGAAAAAAGAAAAAAGAATCAAAAGGAATCAGGACAACCTCAGGGACCTCTGGGACAAGGTGAAACGCCCCAACATTCGAATCACAGGAGTCCCAGAAGAAGAAGACAAAAAGAAAGGCCATGAGAAGATACTCAAGGAGATAATAGCTGAAAACTTCCCCAAAATGGGGAAGGAAATAGCCACCCAAGTCCAAGAAACCCAGAGAGCCCCAAATAGGATAAACCCAAGGCAAAACACTCCAAGACACATATTAGTCAAATTAACAAAGATCAAACACAAAGAACAAATATTAAAAGTAGCAAGGGAGAAACAACAAATAACACACAAGGGGATTCCCATAAGGATAACAGCTGATCTTTCAATAGAAACTCTTCAGGCCAGAAACGAATGGCAGGACATACTTAACGTAATGAAAGAGAATAAACTACAACCCAGATTACTGTACCCAGCAAGGATTTCATTCAAATATGAAGGAGAAATTAAAAGCTTCACAGACAAGCAAAAGTTGACGGAATTCAGCACCACCAAATCAGCTCTTCAACAAATGCTAAAGGATCTTCTATAGACAGGAAACATAGAAAGGCTGTATGAATGTGAGCCCAAAACAACAAAGCAAATGGCAACGGGACCATTCTTATCAATAGTTACCTTAAATGTAAATGGGTTGAATGCCCCAACCAACAGCCCCAACAGGCTGAATGGATACAAAAGCAAGACTCCTATATATGATGTCTACAAGAGACCCACCTCAAACAAGGGACACATACAGACTGAAAGTGAAGGGCTGGAAAATAATTCATGCAAACGGAGACCAAAGGAAAGCAGGAGTCGCAATACTTATATCAGGTAAAATAGACTTCAAAATAAGGACTGTGAAAAGAGACAAAGAAGGACACTACATAATGATCAAAGGATCAATCCAAGAAGAAGATATAACAACTATAAATACATATGCACTCAACATAGGAGTACCGCAATATGTAAGGCAAATGCTAACAAGAATGAAGGGGGAAATTAACAATAACACAATAATAGTCGGAGACTTTAATACCCCACTAATATCTATGGGCAAATCAACTAAACAGAAAATTAACAAGGAAACACACACTTTAAATGACACAATGGGAGGAGGAGCCAAGATGGTGGAGGAGTAGGACAGGGAGACCACTTTCTCTCCTACAAATTCATCAAAAGAATAACTGAACGCAGAGCAAACTTCACAAAACAACTTCTGATCACTAGCTGAGGTCATCAGGCGCCCATAAAAGCAGGCCATTGTCTTCAAAAGGAGGTAGGACAAAATATAAAAGATAAAAAGTGAGACAAAAGAGCTAAGGATGGAGATCCGTCCCGGGAAGGGAGTCTTAATAAGGGACGTTCCCAGACACCGAGAAACCCTCGCACTGGCGGGCCTGGGGGAAGTGTTTGAATCTCGGAGGGCAACCTGACTGGGAGAGAAACAATAAATAAAACCCACAGATTACGAGCCTAAAAGCAACTCCCAGCAGAAAAGTACCCCAGACACCCGCATCCACCACCAGCAAGTGGGGACGGAACGGGGAGGAGCGGGCGGCATTGCTTGGGGCAGGGTCCGGGCCTGAGTGCCCTGAGGACAATCGGAGGGAGCTTTTGTAAGTTGCCAACTTGAACTGTGGGAGAGCAAAAGAGAGAGAGAAAATTAACTTGCCTGAACACACTGCCGGCCATTCGCAGAACTAAGGGACCGAGATTCTGGATGGCCGACATCCGCCGGGAGGGTCGCGGTGAGACACAGGGTGCAGGCACCGTACCGGCGCTGGTGGGGACTGGGGCTGGGGACGCGGAGGGCAGAAGCCACACGCACTGGACTGGCGTCGGCGGAAACTGAGACTGGGACCGCGGAAGGGAGTGGGCGCGCCGCACCCGGGGTGAGTGCGACCCCCAAGCCCCTGGCTGCCTGGACCGCTCTGACAGGGAAGGCACAAAGAGCAGGCGCAGCTTTTTGCTCCGCACTTTTGTGGAACACCCGAGGGCTGGAACTGCGCGCAGCGCAGGGCGAGCTCCATATAGAGCAGCCGAGAGCCTGAGCAGCGCCAGCCCCTCCCTGCAGCGTGACCGAACTAGCTACCTGAATAAGAGTCCACCTCCACCCGCCTGTGTCAGGGCGGAAATGAGGCCCTGAAGAGACCGGCAAACAGAAGCCAAATAAACAAAGGGAACCTCTTCAGAAGGGACGGGTGCAACAGATTAAAATCCCTGTAGAAAACACCGATTACAACAGAAGGGGCCTGTAGATATCGAGAAGTGTAAGCTGGAACGAGGAGCTATCTGAAACTTAGTCGAACCCACATTGACCGCAACAGCCCCAGAGAAATTCCTAGATATATTTTTACTTTTTTTTTTTAAGTAAGAAAAAAATTTCTTTTTAGTTTTTCTTTTTTATTTTTTCGCTTTTATTTTCCTTTAAAATTCCCTATTACTCCCCCATTACTCCTTAACTTTCATTTTCATAGATTTTTACAATTTTTTTAATTAAGGAAAATTTTTTTTCTTTTTTTTTCTTTTCTCTTTTTTCTTCTTTTTTTTTCCTTTTTCTCTTCTATTTTCTATTTTTCTTTTTCTCTTATTTCTTTTAAAATCCTCTAGTACTCCTCTACTACTACTTAATTTTCATTTTCAATACACTATAACCTTACAAAAAAAAAAAGAAGAAAAGCCCTATTTTTAAACCAAACTTCATATATATTTCTAAAAATTTTTTGTGTGTGTTTTGGTTTTTGTTTTTAATATAGTATTTTTAAGAGTCTAACCTCTACTCTAGATTTTTAATTTTTGTTTTTCAGTATATGATATAAATTGTGAACATTTAAGAATCCAATATTCAGTTCCCATTTTTATTCAGGAGTGTGTTGATTTTTCTCTCCCAATCTTGACTCTCTGTTTTCTACCTCAGAGCACCTCTATTTCCTCCTTTCCCCTTCTCTTCCCAATCCAATCCTGTGAATCTTTGTGGGTGTCTGGGCTATGGAGAACACTCTAGGAACAGAAAACTGTGTAGATCTATCTCTCTCCTCTTGAGTCCCCCCTTTTCTCCTCATGCTCACCTCTATCTCCCTCCTCCCTCTCCTCTTCTTCATGTAACTCTGTGAACCTCTCTGTGAGTCCCTAACGGGGGAGAATCTTTTTGCCATTAACCTAGTAGTTTTATTATCAGTGCTGTATAGTTGGAGAAGTCCTGAGACTACAGGAAGAATAAAACTGAAATCCAGAGGCAGGAGGCTTAAGCCCAAAACCTGAGAACACCAGAAAACTCCTGACTACATGGAACTTTAAGTAATAAGAGACCGTCCAAAAGCCTCCATACCTACACTGAAACCAACCAACACCCAAGAGCCAATAAGTTTTAGAGCAAGTTATTCCATGCAAATTCTCCAGCAACTCAGGAACATAGCCCTGAACGTCAACATACAGACTGCCCAAGGTCACACCTAACATACAGACCCATCTCAAAACTCATTACTGGGCACTCCATTGCTCTCCAAAGAGAAGAAATCAAGATCCACGCACCAGAACACTGACGCAAGCTTCGCTAACCAGGAAATCTTGACAAGCCAATCGTCTAACCCCACCCACTGGGTAACACCTCCACAATAAAAAGGAACCACAGACCTCCAGAATACAGAAAGCCCCCTCCAGACACAGCAATCTAAACAAGATGAAAAGGCAGAGAAATACCCAACAGGTAAAGGAACATGAAAAAAGCCCACCAAGTCAAACAAAAGAGGAGGAGATATTGAATCTACCTGAAAAAGAATTTAGAATAATGATAATAAAAATGATCCAGGCTTACATCAAGAAACAAGAAAAAAGCCAAATAAATAACCTAACTCTACACCTAAAGCAATTAGAGAAGGAAGAAATGAAAAACCCCAGGGTTAGCAGAAGGAAAGAAATCTTTAAAATTAGGGCAGAAATAAATGCAAAAGAAACTAAAGAGACCATAGCAAAAATCAACAAAGCTAAAAGCTGGTTTTTTGAAAAAATAAACAAAATTGACAAACCATTAGCAAGACTCATTAAGAAACAAAGACAGAAGAACCAAATTAAGAAAATTAGAAATGAAAAGGGTGAGATCACAACAGACAACACTGAAATACAAAGGATCATAAGAGACTACTACCAGCAGCTATATGCCAATAAAATGGACAACTTGGATGAAATGGACAATTCTTAGAAAGTATAACTTTCCAAAACTGAACCAGGAAGAAATAGAAGATCTTAACAGACCTATCACAAGCAAGGAAATCGAAACTGTAATCAAAAATCTTCCAGGAAACAAAAGTCCAGGACCAGATGGCTTCACAGCTGAATTCTACCAAAAATTTAGAGAAGAGCTAATCTATCTTACTCAAACTCTTCCAGAAAATTGCAGAGGAAGGTAAACTTCCAAACTCATTCTATGAGGCCACCATCACCCTAATTCCAAAACCAGACAAAGATGCCACACAAAAAAGAAAAATACAGGCCAATATCACTGATGAACATAGATGCAAAAATCCGTAACAAAATTCTAGCAAACAGAATCCAACAGCATATTAAAAAAATCATACACCATGACCAAGTGGGCTTTATCCCAGGAATGCAAGGATTCTTTAATATCTGCAAATCAATCAATGTAATATACCACATTAACAAATTGAAAGATAAAAACCATATGATTATCTCAATAGATGCAGAGAAAGCCTTTGACAAAATTCAACACTCATTTATGATGAAAACTCTCCAGAAAGCAGGAATAGAAGGAACATACCTCAACATAAAAGCTATATATGACATACCCACAGCAAGCATCACCCTCAATGGTGAAAAATTGAAAGCATTTTCCGTGAAATCAGGAACAAGACAAGGATGCCCACTCTCACCACTACTATTCAACATAGTCTTGGAAGTGTTGGCCACAGCAATCAGAGCAGAAAAAGAAGTAAAAGGAATCCAGATAGGAAAAGAAGAAGTGAAACTCTCGCTGTTTGCAGATGACATGATCCTCTACATAGAAAACCCTAAAGACTCTTCCAGAAAATTACTAGAGCTAATCAATGAATATAGTAAAGTTGCAGGATATAAAATTAACACACAGAAATCCCTTGCATTCCTATATACTAACAATGAGAAAACAGAAAGAGAAATTAAGGAAACAATACCATTCACCATGGCAACAAAAAGAATAAAATACTTAGGAGTATATCTACCTAAAGAAACAAAAGACCTATACATAGAAAACTATAAAACACTGATGAAAGAAATCAAAGAGGACACAAACAGATGGAGAAACATACCGTGTTCATGGATTGGAAGAATCAATATTGTCAAAATGGCTATTCTACCCAAAGTAATCTATAGATTCAATGCAATCCCTATCAAGCTACCAATGGTATTTTTCACAGAACTAGAACAAATAATTTCACAATTTGTATGGAAATACAAAAAACCTCGAAGAGCCAAAGTAATCTTAAGAAAGAAGAATGGAACTGGAGGAATCAATCTGCCTGACTTCAGACTCTACTACAAAGTCACAGTCATCAAGACAGTATGGTACTGGCACAAAGACAGAAATATAGATCAATGGAACAGAATAGAAAGCCCAGAGATAAATCCACGAACCTATGGACACCTTATCTTTGACAAAGGAGGCAAGGATATACAATGGAAAAAAGACAACCTCTTTAACAAGTGGTGCTGGGAAAACTGGTCAACCACTTGTAAAAGAATGAAACTAGAACACTTTCTAACACCATACACAAAAATAAACTCAAAATGGATTAAAGATCTAAATGTAAGACCAGAAACTATAAAACTCCTAGAGGAGAACATAGGCAAAACAGTCTCTGACATAAATCTCAGCAAGATCCTCTATGACCCACCTCCCAGAATATTGGAAATAAAAGCAAAACTAAACAAATGGGACCTAATGAAACTTAAAAGCTTCTGCACTACAAAGGAAGCTATAAGTAAGGTGAAAAGACAGCCCTCAGATTGGGAGAAAAAAATAGCAAACGAAGAAACAGAAAGGATTAATCTCAAAAATATACAAGCAACACCTGCAGCTCAATTCCAGAAAAAAAAAAAGACCCAATCAAAAAATGGGTCAAAGAACTAAACAGACATTTCTTCAAAGAAGACATACAGATGGCTAACAAACACAAGAAAAGATGCTCAACATCACTCATTATTAGAGAAATGCAAATCAAAACCACAATGAGGTACCATTACACGCCAGTCAGGATGGCTGCTATCCAAGTCTACAAACGATAAATGCTGGAGAGGGTGTGGAGAAAAGGGAACCCTCTTACACTGTTGGTGGGAATGCAAACTAGTACAGCCACTATGGAAAACAGTGTGGAGATTTCTTAAAAAACTGGAAATAGAACTGCCATATGACCCAGCAATACCACTTCTGGGTATACACACTGAGGAAACCAGATCTAAAAGAGACACGTGCACCCCAATGTTCATTGCAGCACTGTTTATAATAGCCAGGACATGGAAGCAACCTAGATGCCCATCAGCAGATGAATGGATAAGAAAGCTGTGGTACATATACACCATGGACTATTACTCAGCTGTTAAAAAGAATTCATTTGAATCAGTTCTAATGAGATGGATGAAACTGGAGCCCATTATACAGAGTGAAGTAAGCCAGAAAGATAAACACCAATACAGTATACTAACGTATATATATGGGATTTTAAAAAATGGTAATGATAACCCTATATGCAAAACAGAAAAAGAGACACAGAAGTACAGAACAGACTTTGGTACTCTGTGGGAGAGGGCAAGGGTGGGATGTTCTGAGAGAATACCATTGAAACAAGTATACTATCAAGGGTGAAACAGATCACCAGCCCAGGTTGGATGCATGAGACAAGCGCTCAGGGCTGGTGCACTGGGAAGACCCAGAGGGATGGGATGGGGAGGGAGGTGGGAATGGGGATCGGGATAGGGAACACATGTAAATCCATGGCTGATTCATGTCAATGTATGGCAAAAATCACTACAATATTGTAAAGTAATTAGCTTCCAACTAATAAAAATAAATGAAAAAAATACTAAAAAATCATATATCATTAGGAAATTACAAACTAAAACAACAGTGATGTAGCACTGCACACCTATTAGATACAGTAAACTCAACCAAAAAAAGGGGGTCGGGCCTTATCTGCCTGATAATGCAAGACACTCAAGTTCGATCCTTTACCCAGGAAGATCCCACATGCCAGAGAAACTTAGTGGATTTTTCCACAGCAAAACAAGGCTCACCTGTGACCTGAACACTACATGTCTAGCACTGAGTAAACGGCTTTGAAAAAGTGTCCAGACAAAAAATATCACACAATTATACACAGCAGTTCTACTTGTAACAGCTAAAAGCTTTCAAATATCAGGATGTCTTTGGGAGATGACTGTGTAAGCAAATTGGGATACATCCAAAGTGAAGGGGAGCAAATGCTACCCCAAAATATACCTCTTCAGCATAAGAATTAGTTGGACCTAATTAACTTTTTTTTTCTTTTTAAGAGGACACATGATCATCTCTGAAACCCAAGTTCAAGACGGCTCTTCTGTGAGTCACATTTACAAGAGAGATCTCATTTCAAAGGAATCCTCGGTATCTACCAGA
This sequence comes from Muntiacus reevesi, assembly GCF_963930625.1. NCBI lineage: Eukaryota > Metazoa > Chordata > Mammalia > Artiodactyla > Cervidae > Muntiacus > Muntiacus reevesi. The sequence continues at coordinate 49,694,009 of NC_089253.1, forward strand.
CAGAAGGATGACAGTTTTGTGAAACTCTCTCTTTTTTTTTTTTTATCAATAGAGAAAGCTAAGATGTAGTCTATACAACAACCCTACCCTTCCTTTCCTTTGATTTTATTTTTTTTAATATTTATTTGTTTTTTGATTTGGCTGCGCCAGGTCGACCTTAGTTGAGGCAAGCCAGATATTCAGCTACAGCATGCAAACTCTTCGTTGTGGCATGGGAGATCTAGTTCTTGGATCAGGGATTAAACCTGAGCCTCCTTCTTTGGGAGTGTCCAGTCTTAGCCACTGGACCACCAGGAAGCCCCTGTTTTGTTTTTCAATGAAGATGCTATCTAAGGTGATATCTTGGGCCATTTCAGTCACTGACTCAATTTCCTGAGTTTCTCCAAAGCATGCACAAGGTACACATTATTAAACTGGTTTGCAAAACAAGGAAATATAGTTCATACTACAACACTGTATGCTTATAAATATCTACATGGTAAATGGAACGTTATTTATTTTTAATTACTATGGGGAAAAAAAGAATGCAGGATTCATACATGTTACAACATCAATAAACATTAAAACCATCTTTAGTGAAAACAATCCATATAGAAAAGGCCACCCAGATGCCATATTCACCATGTCTGCTTTAAATCCATCAAGTATGTCCAAATAACTGGACATCTCAGTAACACTCTACAAAGAAAACAAAAGAGGGGGTGGGGATGAGGAAAAGGATGGGAAGAAAAGATATATTCATACACCTGAACATCAAACCGGGAAAGAGCGAAGAGGAAAGGACAGTCTTCTCAAGAAACAGGAAAGGAAAACGTGACAGGAAAACTGGCCATGTGCACTGAAGAACATCACTGGTCATCCTCTAGATCATCTAACAGAAATCTAACTGAAAACCTGCCATTTTGCACATGGAGCTCTTTCCCCCTCGAGTCCTCTGAGCTGGACCTCCAGTCAGCGCTCAGCTGGACACAGGAAACGTCTACTTCGTCCTCATTTTTCCTTCCTGCAGCGCCTCCCTGCTGGGGCACTGAGGCAAGCCCGCTCCTCTCAGCCTGGACGCAGCCCCGTTATCCAGAAGCCCGAGCCCTGACGGCCCTGAGGAGAGAAAGCTCCCGCCAGCTGGTCACCAAGCCCAGTCTGAAGGCAAAGCGTCCTGCGCCCGCGGGTCAGAGGGGGCTTTGGCGCCCCCTGCGGGCCGCTGGAGAAGAGCGGGCAGCCCCGCGCTCACACAGCCCAGAGGGCTCACCCAGAAGCAGCTCTGCGGCGAGCGCTCAGACTGGAAGCCCAAACCCAAATGGAGCAGAATAGCTCCACGACCCTCCTTAAAACACGGTAAGGAACAATCACAGCCTGTATGGAATGCGGCCATGAAAAGGATCACATTTGAGGCACTTCTAATGAAGTGGATGAACCTAGAGCATATTAAACAGGGAAGTCAGTCAAAAAGAGAAAAACCTGGACTCTAGAAGGATGGTCCTGACGAATCTGTTCACGTAGCAGCAATGGAGATGTAGACATAGAGAACAGACTTACGGACAAGGTTGGGGAACAAGAGGGAGAGGGTGAGATGAATGGGGAGAGCAGCACGGATGCATGGACACCAACCTTGGTAAGCAGACAACCAGTGGGAATTTGCTGTCTGACTCAAGGAACTCAAACTGAGGCTCTCTAATAGCCTAGAGAGGTGGGAATGGGTGGGACGTGGGAGGGAGATTCAAGAGTGGGGGGCCACACGTACCCCTATGGTTAATTCATGTTGATGTATGACCAATCAAACCAATACTGTAAAGCAATGATCAATCAACTAAAAATGAATAACTGTTTAAAAAAAAAAGGAAACAAAAAATAGATGGAATGAAATGAACAGAAACACAAACTTTGCAACTAACACTGTAATTCAATTTAAAAAACTATAAAAATTTTAGAAAACACCAAAAGATCTACATGACCTTTGGTCTGAAGATGAGTTCTAACACACAACAAAAAAAGCCAACTTACCAAATTATGAATATAAATTATTTAAAACATTGACTTTTACAATTTCATACATTTACTCTGTGAAGGACCTTATTCGAGAGAACCAAAAGACAAACTGTTAAATGAACCACTGACCACCCACCCTTGCCAGGCAACAGAGAAGAGAAAACACTTGCAGGAGTCATCTTACAACAGGAGGTCCTGGTAAGGAACAAGGAACTCACAAGCTACCAGCAACCAGGATTCTGGAGAGGTAAAAAAGAGATGGGAGACTCCACTCCAGAGGGCATACCAACTTCCCAGGATCCTCCTTGCTGGAATCCTTGCTGAGTGATGCGTGTGCCCCCAGGAAGGACCCCAATTCAGAATGACTGGCAAGAGACAAACCAGAAACTAACCCAATGACCTTAAAACCTGAGACTGTGAGTCACGTGGCAGAGCAGTTAGCTCCCTTTCCCTCACCCTCCTGCCCCTGCTTCAGGAGTGCCCCACCCCCCCATGCCCACTTCCAGGAGAGGCCCTGCGGGCCTCCCTACTGCCTCCAGGTGAAACACAGTGACAAGCAAGCAAATCCACCCCACAGAGACAATCCAAGCTTTTTATCAGCTGATCTGTCTATAAGTTAGGGATAAAACTATGACTACAGAAAGGAAATATGACCTGACTTAGGACAGCAAAGATATTCTATAGAACCAGAGAAAATTGGTTACAATGAAACTGTTTTTTTCTAAGAAACAGTAAAGCTGGTTCTTTTGCATATGCAATTATTCAAAACGATTGCTTGTTACAGAGGCCTGCCTAGGGCAAAGCTTGAAGTGAACCCTTTTCCAGGGTCTTGAAGGACTTCCCTGGTGACTCAGATGGTAAAGCATCTGCCTACAGCCCGGGACACCTGGGTTCAATCCCTGGGTCGGGAAGATTGCCTGGAGTAAGGGAATGACAACCCACGCCGATGTTCTTGCCCAGCCCCCCACCCCCTGCAAAAAAACAGGGGCTCCAAGTAATATTTTAAATCTCAGGCGGAAAACTAGAAGATCTCTGTCTGTCTGTCTGGATTTATGTATGTTTCAGTGTGAGTCTTCTGTTTTTTGGATAATATTGCTGAAGTTGTGAGTTCTTATTGAAATGGTCTAAAAAAAAGGAAGCCCTTACAAATCAAACAGTTGTAAATACAAGAAAAAATTGACCTCAATGAATTTCAGCTTCATGTGAACTGGGAAATAGTCAATATTAAATATCTGTTTTTTTTTGTTTGTTTGTTTTGTTTTTTTTTTTTGGCTACTCTACTATAGACATGTCTAAGAGTCATTAACATTAAGCACAAAATTTTCATAGTGCCTAGGTTTATTACAAGTTAAAAATTGCTATATTGTTGTATCTGTCACAAGCTTGTCAACAAAGAAAGTACCTCTAAAAACAACAGAGCTTTTAGAGTTTTTTACCTCTAAAAAAAACCTCCTAAAACATGTAAATGTGATGATATCAGCTTTTAGATAATCTATTAACAATATTTATGCTCTAAAATATCTGTCTGTAACAGTCTCGATTGAAGGCAGAGGAGAAGGGGACGACGAAGGTAAGATGGTTGGATGGCATCACTGACTCCATGGACATGAGTTTGAGCAAGTCCCTGGAGCTGGTGATGGACAGGGAAGCCTGTCGTCCTGCAGTCCATGGGGTCACAAAGAGTCAGACATGGCTGAGCAACAGAACTGAATTGAACTTAGAATAGTTTCTCCAGATTTTAGTTACCTGAGTTTCTATCGTTGTACTAAACTAAGTGATGACAGTGTATTGAATAGCTAGGTTATTTCCAAATAAATTAAGGTTCTGAAACATTCATTACTTAACAGGACCTTCCTCTTACACAGAAACTAAAGAGATTTTTTTGACTATCCATGAATAGTGTCTGGTGCCATCCTGAGATGTTAAGCATAAGAAAGCAATTTTTTTTAAAGATATCACTGATACGTGTGTTCACCAATCTATAGAATGCCAATATAAAAGTCAGTTCTTGGTTCCTTAAGGAAAATGTATGACTTGTTATTAAAGAAGGTGTGAGGAATGAAATCGCATTTGATGAAGGAAAATGAAGTAGTTCTGACTTACAGGTGGCAGTTTTAGAATGGGAGAAGCAAAGGAATGGGTACAGAACAGGATAAGGAGGTTCTATGGAAAGTGGATCCCCAGAAAAGAATTTTGAGCCTAGTACAGGTTTTCTTGAGATGCTGAACTGCCTTTACTATTGGATTTTAAGTTTCTTCACCTCTTAAGTGATCTGTTCTAGGTTTACCTTAGAAATTTTTCATTAACTTTGGCTAAGTGAATAAGTATTGTTTCATGGTGACTTATGTGATCCTACCTGACTGTTACAAACCCTTTTGATATCTATAAACAAGCCTTCCTAAATAATTGACTTCTAGCTACCTTTGAGATGCTTCAGAGGGCCCCTGAGACCTCCCAAAGAGAGATATTAAACAACCTGAGTTCATTTGGCATGTTAGACTACATGGGAAGGGTTGTCAGAAGGAGTGATGAATCTTCCAAAGTTATATTATATGGTGGATGTTACTGTAAGGTATCGCTCAGGAGAGGCAGAAAAGAAGGAGAGAGAGATGGCATTTGTAGTTGGGCAGGGGGTGATAAGTCCCCTGGGCAGGGAGTGATAAGTCCCAGATAGATACAACCAGCCTGGAGCCTCAGGTGAGGGCGGGCCTAAAGTTCAGTTTTGTTTTTGAAGTTAGATGATTCAGCAAGGGCCTTTGAGACTGTTGTTTTCTTTTCTACGCCCAAAGACTCCTTCAGTTACTAATCTAGGTATCCTAGAAATTATGTGACATACATGAAAATCGGATACATCCTGGTCAAATGCTGTCAGTTATAATTCTAGTTATCATATTAAAATGTTTCAAGTCACAGCAGTGACCAGACTACTTTGTCAATTTCTATCTAATCAGGTTTTAAACATGTCTTTTAAACATGCCTTTCACACTGATGTCTTTGCAAAAATACTGCTACTTCCAATTAGATGTGGAAAAGACTTTTCTAAGCTTACCCATAAACATCTTTTTTGTTGTTGTTGTTTGTTATCTGGTAAGCTGGTACCAGACTGGAATTTAATCTCCTCTCTAGGTTAAGAGAAGAAAGTTTTCTTAGCATGCAACTTTTGATCACAGAGGATGAATTTCTTTATCTTTCAGTGATTTCTATCTGTTTTTATCATCTGTTTTTTACTTTGGTAAAGTAAATAAGCATTAAAATATTAAAAGCAAGGGAAAGGCAACAAATAACACACGAGGGGATTCTCATAAGGATAACAGCTGATCTTTCAATAGAAACTCTTCAGGCCAATAGGGAATGACAGGACATACTTAAATTGATGAAAGAGAAAAATCTACAACCCAGATTATGGTACCCAGCAAGGATCTCATTCAAATATGAAGGAGAAATTAAAAGCCTTACAGACAAGCAAAAGCTGAGAGAATTCAGCACCACCAATCCAGCTCTTCAACAAATGCTAAAGGATCTTCTCTAGACAGAAAACAGAAAAAAAGGTTTATAAACTCAAAACAAAAAGAACAAAGTAAATGGAAACAGGATCATACTTATCAATAATTACCTTAAATATAAATGGGCTGAATGGCAAAACTAAAAGACAAAGACAGGTTGAATGATACAAAAACAAAACCCCTATATATGCTGTCTACAAAAGACCCACCTCAAAACAAGGGGTACAGACAGACTGAAAGTGAAGGGCTGGAAAAAAGATATTTGATGCAAACGGAGAACAAAAGAAAGCAGGAGAAGAAATGCTCATATCAGGTAAAATAGACTTTGAAATAAAGGCCATGAAAAGAGACATAAAGGACACTACATAATGATCAAAGGATCAATCCAAGAAGAAGATATAACAATTATAAATATATATGCACCCAACATAGGAGTACCGCAATATGTAAGGCAAATGCTAACAAGTATGAAAGGGGAAATTAACAGCAACACAATAATAGTGGGAGATTTAATACCCAACTAACATCTATGGATAGATCAACCAAACAGATAATTAGCAAGGAAACACAAACTTTAAATGATAAAATGGACCAGTTAGACCTAATTGATATCTATAGGATATTTCACTCCAAAACAATGAATTTCACTTTTTTCTCAATTGCACCCAGAACATTCTCCAGGATAGAGAGAATGCATCCTCAGCCATAAATCTGCCTTAGTAAATGTAGAAAACATGAAATCATTTCAAGAATCTTTTCTGATCACAATGTGGTAAGATTAGATGTCAACTAGAGGAAAAATAGTATTAAAAATACAAACATATGGAGACTAAACAATGTGTTACTTAATAGCCAACAAATCACAGAGGAAAAAAAAAGAAATCAAAATATGCATAGAAAAAAAAATGAAAATGAAAACACGACAACCCAAAACCAATGGGATTCAGTAAAAGCAGTGCTCAGGGGAAGATTCGTAGCAATACAAGCTTACCTCAAGAAACAAGAGAAAAATCAAATAAATAATCTAACTTTATGCCGAAAGCAACTAGAAAAAGAAGAAATAAAGAACCGCAGGGTTAGTAGAAGGAAATAAATCATAAAACTTAGGGCAGAAACAAGTGAAAGAGAAATAAAGGAGACTATAGCAAAAATCAACAAAACTAAAAGCTGGTTCTTTGACAAGATAAATAAAATAGACAAACCACTAGTCAGAGTCATCAATTAAAAAAAGGAAGAAGAATCAAATCAACAAAATTAGAATTAAAATGGAGAAATCACAACAGACAACACAGAAACACAAAGGATCATAAGAGACTACTCTCGGCAACTATAGAACAAAAAAAAAATGGACAACTTGGAAGAAATGGACAAATTCTTAGAAAAGTATAACCTTCTAAAACTGAACCAGGAAGAAATAGAAAACCTTAACAGACCTATCACAAGCACAGAAATTAAAACTGCAATCAAAAATCTTCCAGCAAAAAAAAAAAAAAAAAAAAAGCCCAGGACCAGATGGTTGCACAGGTGAATTCTACCAAAAACCTACAGAGGAGTTAATACCTAACCTACTCAAACTCTTCCAGAAAATGGCAGAGGAAGTTAAACCACCAAACTCATTCTATGAGGCCACCATCACCCTAAAACCAAAATCAGACAAATATGCTACCAAAAAAGAAAACTACAGGCCAGTATCACTGATGAACATAGATGCAAAAATCCTCAACAAAATTCGAGCAAACAGAACCCAGCAACATATTAAAAAGATCATGCATCATGACCAAGTGGACTTTATCCCAGGGTTGCAAGGATTTGTCAATATTTGCAAATCAATCAGTGTGATATATCACAGTAACAAATTGAAAGATAAAAAGGATAATATTATCTCAATAGATACAGAGAAAGACTTTGACAATATTCAACATCAATTTATGATTAAAAAAAAAAAAAAAAAAAAACCCTCCAGAAAGGAAGCATAAAAGGAACATAAATCAACAGAAAAAAGCCAAATGTGACAAACCCAAAGCAAACATTATGCTCAATGGTGAAAAATTCAAAGCATTTCCCCTAAAGTCAGGAACAAGACAAGGGTGCCCACTCTCACCACTACTATTCAACATAGTTTTGGAAATTTTACACCACAGCAATCAGAGAAGAAAAAGAAATAAAAGGAATCCAGATTGGAAAAGGAGAAGTAAAACTCTCACTGCTTGCAGATGACATGATCTTCCAGAGAAAACACTAACATGTCACCAGAAAATTACTAGAGCTAATCAATGAATATAGTAAAGTTGCAAGATATAAAGTTAACACACAGAAATCCCTTGCATTCCTATATACTAACAATGAGAAAACAGAAAGAGAAATTAAGGAAACAATTCCATTCACCATTACAACGAAAAGAATAAAATACTTAGGAATAAATCTGCCTAAAGAAAGAAAACACATATGTATAGAAAACTATAAAACAATGATGAAAGAAATCAAAGATGATACAAATCGATGCAGAAATATACCATGTTCATGGATCAGAAGAATCAATACAGCGAAAATCACTATACTACCCAAAGCAATCTATAGATACAATACAATCCCTATCAAGCTACCAACAGTATTTTTCAGAGAACTAGAACAAATAATTTCACAATTTGTATGGAAATACAAAAAACCTCAAATAGCCAAAGCAATCTTGAGAAAGAATGGAACTGGAGAAATCAACCCGCCTGGCTTCAGACTATACTACAAAGCTACAGTCATCAAGACAATATGGTACTGGCACAAAGACAGAAATATAGATCAATGGAACAAAATAGAAAGCCCAGAGATAAATCCATGCACCTATGGACAGCTTATCTTTGACAAAGGAGGCAAGAATATACAATGGAGAAAAGACAATCTCTTTAACAAGTGGTGCTGGGAAAACTGGTCAACCACTTGTAAAAGAATGAAACTAGAACATTTTCTAACACCATACACAAAAATAAACTCAAGATAGATTACAGATCTAAATGTAAGACCAGAAACTACAAAACTCCTAGAGGAAAACATAGGCAAAACACTCTGACATAAATCACAGCAGAATCCTCTATGACCCACCTCCCACAGCAAGGGAAATAAAAGCAAAAATAAACAAATGGGACCTAATTAAACTTAAAAGCTTTTGCACAATGAAGGAAACTATAAGCAACGTGAAAAGACAGCCTTGAGAATGGGAGAAAATAATAGCAAACAAAGCAACTAACAAAGAATTAATCTCGAAAATATACAGGCAGCTCAATACCAGGAAAAAAAATGACCCAATCAAAAAATGGGCCAAAGAACTAAACAGACACTCCCCCAAAGAAGACATACAGATGGCTATTAATCACATGAAAATTAATACGGAATTTAGAAAGATGTTAACAATGACCCTATATGCGAGACAGCAAAAGAGACACAGTGATAAAGAACAGACTTTTGGACTGTGGGAGAAGGTGAGGGTAGAATGATTTGAAAGGATAGCATTGAAAGATGTATATTACCATATATGAAGTAGATCACCAGTCCAAGTTTGATGCATGAGACAGGGTACTCAGGGCCGGTGAACTGGGACGACCCTGAGGAATGGGATGGGGAGGGAGGTGGGAGGTGAGTTCAGGATGGGGGGCACTTGTACACCCATGGCTGGTCTGTACTGATGTATGGTGAAATCCATTACAATATGTTAAAGTAATTAGCCTCCGATTAAATAAATTCATTTTTTTTAAATAAAAAGATGGTTTAAAAAAATTAAAAAATAAAAAGAGGAGCCCCTATGCCACTAGAGAGAAGTCTGCAAAAGACAACTAGAGAAGAGCTGACCCACCATGAATAGAGAGTGGACCCTCAGGGCAATTAGAGTGGAGCCCCATGCCACAAATAGAGACTAGCCTCCTGCACTTTGCAATTAGACAGGGGCCAGCCTGCCCATCTCTAGTAGAGAGGATCTGCCCCACTGCAGCTCAAGAGGAGGCTCCACCACAACTCGAAAGGAACACCAAATCACCTGCTACAACTCAAGAGGGACTCAAGTTCCCCACTGCAATTTGACAGGAGCCCTAGGCTGTAACAAGAAAAGGGGACACTTGTCAAAATGACAGAGGGGACCCCGGCCAAAACTGAAGTGGACTCCCCTGGCACAACTAGAGTGGAGTCCCCCAGGATATCACACCTAGAGAGACCTTCTGCCGCAAATAGAGACAAACTCTCTGAAGGAAGTTGAGTGGAGTTCCTCACAACTAGAGAGCAAAAACCCCACTAATATTAGTGAGGAACTGCTAGTGCCATAAGTAGAGAGGACCTCCCCTGTGGAACCACCCACACCCCAACCAGAGAGGGCACTGCCCCACACCTCTAGAGTAGCCCTCCACCACAACTCTAGAGAAGCCCGTTGGACATCACACAAAGAGAGGAGCCCCTCTGCTGCTAATATAGATGAACTTCAACCAAAAGTAAAGAGGACCTTGCAAATCACAACTAGAGAGAATCGAACCCACCACAACTACAGATTTGAACCTGCCCAAAATGATACAGAAGTCCCATGACAAAACTAGTGACAAAAAAAAAAAAAAAAAAAGAAAGACAGAAGCCACCCTGCACATCGCTGCTAGAGACAAGTCACCCCAAGACAACTAAAGAGGAGTCACCACCACAAGTCAAGAGGAACACTGAGTACAGCCATAATTCGAGAGGAACCCTGAGTTCCCCTCCACGACTCAAGTGGAACCCTGAGTCCCAAGCTGCAACTCGAGAGAAACACTGAGTAATGGCTGCAATTTGAGAGGAGCTCTGAGTCCTCTGCTACAACTCAAGAGGAACCCCGAATTACCCCTTGCAAATCGAGAGAAGGCTAGACTTCCCTGTTGCAACTCGAGGGTAACCTCGAGATCCCCATTGCAACTCCAGAGGAAACCCTAGTTCCCAACCTCAACTCAAAAGGAGGCCTAACTCCCCTCTTCCAACCCGAGAGTAACACTGAGTTCCCACTGCAACTCGAGAGGAGCTCTGAGTCCCCTGCTGCAACTCAAGAGGAAACCCGAGTTCCCCACCTCAACTCAAGAGGAGGTCTAACTCCCCTGTTGCAACTCGAGAAGAACCTTAAGTTTCCAGCTGGAACTCAAGAAGAACCTTGGGTTCCCCACCTCAAATCGAGATGAAGCCTAATACCCCTACAGCAACTCTAGAGGAACCCTGAGTTCCCTGCTGCAACTCAAGATGAGCCCCATGCTCCCTGATGCAACTCCAGAGGATTCCCAAGAAGAGCCTAACCCACCACAATTCGAAAGGAACACTCTACTGCAACAAGAGAGGAAGCCCCATACCACAACTAAATAGGAGGCCCCCTTGCCAAAACCAGAGAGTAACCTCCTGCACATAGCAACTAGAAAAACGCCCCTTCTCATCACAACCAGAGAGGAGTCACTCCCATCACAATTTAAGAAGAGCACTCTACCGCATCTAGCTACCACAACTAAAGAGGAATCCCACTTGCACAACTAGAGAAGAGTCTGGAAACAACAACTAGAGAGAAGCCGGCCCCCCACAAATAAAGAGTGGGCCCTCACTGCAATTAGAGTGGAGCCCCATGTCACAACTAGACAGTAGCCACCTGCACGTTGCAACTCGCCAGGGGCCAGCCAGCACATCACCACTACAGAGGATCTGCCTCACTGCAGCTCGAGAGGAGGCTCCACAACAACTCAAAGGAACCCCAAGTTACCTGCTGCAACTCAAGAGGTACCGAGTTCTATGCTGGAATTTGATAGGAGTCCTAGTCTGTAACAAGAAAAGGGTACACTGGTCAAAATGACGGAGGGGCTCCCTGGCCAAAACTGAAGCGGATTCCCCAGGCAAAACTAGAGTGGAGTCCCCCAGGATATCACACCTAGAGAGAAGTCCTTCTGCCACAAATAGAGACGAGCTCCCTGAAGTAAGTCGAGTGGAGTCCCTCACAATTAGAGAGAAGCAATCCCACTAATGTTAATGAGGAAGCCCTAGTGCCAAAAGTAGAAAGGATCTCCCCCGTGGATCCAGTCACAACCCAACCAGAGAGCACACAGTCTTGCACTTGTGTGCAAGCTCACTTGTGTGAGCTCTCCATCACAACTCCAGAGGAGCCCACCACTCTGCTGCTAATAGAGACGAACCTCACACCATAACTAGAGAGGAGCTTGCACACCACAACTGGAGAGAATCAAACCCACCACAACTACATAGTTGACCCCGACCACAACTATAGAGAATTCCCATGCCAAAACTAGTGAGTAGCTACCCACCTAGCAACAAGCCAGGAGCCACCCTGCACATCCCTGCTAGAGAGGAGTTGCCCCAAGTCGAGAGGAACCCTGAGTTCCCCACCACCGCTCAAGTGGAACCCTGAATCACCCCACTGCAACTCAAGAGGAACACTGAATCCCCACCACAACTAGAGAGGAGTGCTGACTTCCCTACTGCAACTCAAGAATCCTGATTGTCCAGCCGCCACTCGAAAGGAACCCTGAGTTCCCTGTTGCAACTCGAGAGGAACCCCGAGTTCCCCCTTGCAACTCGAGAGGAGGCCCAACTCCCCTGCTGCAACTCGAGAGGAAATCCAAGTTCCATGCCTCAAACTCAAGATGAGGCCAGACTCCTCTGCTACAACTCAAGAGGAAACCTGACTTTTATGCCTCAACTAGAGAGGAGACCTGACTTCCCTGTTGCAAATTGACAGAAGTCTGAGTTCTCCATCACAACTCGAAAGCAACACCGAGATCCCTGGTGCAAATCGAGAGGAACCCTGAGATCCCCCTCGCAACTTGAGAGGAGGCCTGAAATCCCCTGCTGCAACTCGAGAGGAAATTCGAGTTCCCCACCTCAACTCAACAGGAAACCTGACTCCCCTGTTGGAACACAGGAGGAACCCCAATTTCAACCTCCTCAATTCAAGAGGAGGCCCTATTCCCCTTCTGTGATTCAAGAGGAACCCCAAGTTCCCTGTCGCAACTCAAGAAGAGCCCCAAAGACCCTGATGCATCTCCAGAGGATTCCCAAGAGGAGCCACTCCCATCACAAATCGAAAGAAGCACTCTACTGCAACCAGAGAGGAAGCCCCATACAACAACTAAAGAGGAGGACCCCCCCGCTCCAACTAGAGAAGAGTTTGCAAACCACAACTAGAGAGGAGCAGAAACAAAAACCTCAGTTCACCACACTGCAACTATAGTGAAGCCCCATATTGTAACTCTACAGCAGCCTACTGCACAGCACACCTAGAGAGGAGCCAACATGCTAATCGCTACTAGAGAGGAGCTGCCCATGCAGCTCGAGGGGAGGCCCCAGAACAGCTCTAAATGAACCCCAATCACCGGTCCCAACTCGAGAGGAGACCAGAGTCCCTCATTGTAACTCAACAGGAGCTCTATAGTGTCACAAGGAAGGAGCTCCAGCGATAGAGGGGCCCCCTGCCGAAACTGGAGAGGATTCCCCTGCCAAAACTAGAGAGGAGCCCTCCAGCACATTGGACCTAGAGAAGAGTCCCCCTGCTGCAAATAGATAAGAGGCCCCTGAAGTAACTCAAGATGAGCTTCTCACAACTAGGGTGGAGCAACCCTGTGAAAACTAGTAAGGAGCCCTCAATTCCACAATTAAGGAGAACACCCTCCTCACAGAGAACCCCCAGAGGAAGTGCTACCACTACTAGAGTAGAGCCCAGAGTCCCCTCCTGAACTTGAAAGTAGGCCTGTGCCACAACTCAAGAAAAGCCCATGGCTACATGAGAGAAGCCCACCGGCCGAAACTGAAGTGTCCCATTACCACAACTGAGGTGAAGACAACGGACATAGCACCTAGAGAGGGTCACCTCCACTGTAAATAAAGAAGACCTCCCTGCTGCAAGTTGAGTATACCCCCCGCCCCCACCAACGTCAGAGAGGAGTAACCTCGCCACAACTAGAGAGCAGCCCCCTGAACATCACAACTCGGGATGAGCATTCCTGCACATCACAATTAGACAGAAGCCTCCTTCCAACACTAGAGAGAAGGCTCACATGCCATGACTAAATAGGAGGGGCCTTGCCAAAACTAGAGAGCAGGTTCACCCAAACTGCATCTGGAAAGAGTGCCTGTGCACAGCGCTACGAGAGAGAGAAACCCCCTTCACAATTCAAGAGGAACATTCCACTGCAACTCTAGGCGTGCCTCCTGTATACCATAAGAGAGGAGCCCCCCCTAACACACCTCGAGGGGAGACTGCACACCACAACTAGAGAGGAGTCCACCTAAAGCAACTAAGAGTTGACCCTCCACAACAACCAGAGAGGTGTCCCATGCCACAGGTAATTTAGCCACCCACACATCACAACTAAACAGAAGCCGCCCTGCACATTGCTACTAGAGAGGAGCCACCCCACCACAACTCGAGCGGAGGCCCCACCTCAACTCGAGAGGAACACCAAGTCCTCCAACGCAACTTGAGAGGAGCCCCCAACCACAACCAGAGTGGAGAACACACACTGCAACAAGAGAGGAGCCCACCTAGACACCACATGAAGAAAGGAGGACCCACACCTTGCCCCTAGAGAGGAGTAATCGCGAACACAACACCTCAAGAGGAGGCTCCACACCACTACTAGAGAGTACTCCTTCAAACCACAAATAGAGATGGGCCAGCAAACTGCACCTAGAGAAGAGTCGCATAGCATAGTGCACCAAGACAGGAATTCCCACTCCACAACTAGAGAGGACGTCCCCAGGCACAGCACAACTAGGAAGGAGCACCACAGCACATCACAACTAGAGAGAAGCCCAACTGCTAAAACTAGAGAGCTGAATACACTCCAGTGAGAAGCACACCACCAAAACTAGCGAGGTGTCCCTCCACCCCTCCACCCCCTCCCCCCACGCTGTACATTGCATCTAGAGTGGAGAACCACTGCCACCACTAGAGTGGACAACTCTGTCACATGTAGATAGGAGCCCACAGAACTAGAATGGAACTCACACATGGATCACAACGAAACAGGAGGTCAGCACCACAACTAGAAAGGAGACCCCTGCTGTAACTCAAGAGGCACCCCGAGTTCCCCGCTGGATTTGTCAGGAGCCCTAGGCTGTAACAACAAAAGGGGCCATGGGCCAAAATGACAGAGGGGCCCTGAGACCAAAACTGAAGCAAACTTCCCCAGCACAAGTACAGTGGAGTCCCACAGGGTATCACATCTAGAGAGAAGCTGCTCTGCTGCAAAGGGGAACAAGCTCCCTGAGTGGAGGCTCTCACAACTAGAGATGCAATCCCAGTAATAATAGTCAGGAAACCCTAGTGCCAAAATTAGAGAGGACCTCCCCTGTGGAGTCAACTACACCCCAACCAGAGAGGACACAGCCCCGAAACTCGAGAAGAGCCCTCCACCACAACTCGAGAGGAGCCCGCTGGGCATCACACATACAGAGGCGGCCCTCTGCTGCTAACAGAAACGAACTTCACACCACAAGTAGAGAGGTGCTTGCACCTCTACTTCACACCACAACTAGAGAGAATCGAACCCACCAAACCTACAGAGTTGACCCCAACCTCAACTAGAGAGAAGCACCATGCCAAAACTAGTAAGTACCCACATACATACCGCAACAAGACAGGAACCACCCTGCACATCCCTGCTAGAGATGAATCATCCCAAGACACCTTGAGAGGAGGCCCCACCAAAAGTTGAGAGGAATCCTCAGCACCCGTCTAACTCGAGAGGAACCCCAAGTTTCCCACCACAGCTCAAGTGGAACCCTGAGTCCCATGCTGCAAATCGAGAGGAACAATGAGTTCCTGCCACAACTCAAGAGGAGCTCTGAGTTCCCTGATGCAACTTGAGGGGAGGCCAGATTCCCCTGATGCAACTCGAAAGGAAAACCGAGTTCCCCGTCGCAACTCAAGATGAGCCCCAAGTCCCCTGATGCAACTCAAGAGGTGCCACCCCCACCACATTTGGAGAGGAGCACTCAACTGAAACAAGTGACGAAGTCCAATACCACGGCTAAAGAGGAGCCCCTCCAACCCCCACAACTAGAGAGGAGTCTGCAAACAACTAGAGAGAAGCAGAAACAAAAACGTCAGTTTGTTATAGCCACGCTTTCTGGGAAACAAACTCACTCAGAAAGACAATGCAGATAGTGGAGTGCAGGTTATTACACCAGCGGGCCCAAGGCAGAGTCTCCTCTTAGCCAAGGACTCTGACCAGCATTTGTGAAAATCTTTTATACCCCTATGTGTACATGTCCGAACCCACCACCCCAAATTCCTTGAGATTTACAAAAGAAGGGTAACTACAATCACAATAACCCCATCATTCACGTGTTATGTGTTCAAACAGTTAATAGTCAATAAGCCCGTGGTTACATTCCAACCAGTTAATAACCGATAAGCCTGTGGTTACTTTACGATAGATACTGTCCGGAGGCAGGGGTGATTAATGTATGTTTTCTCTCAGGCGATGAGAAACCTGGATAGATCTTCAAGGTTCACCTATCTGGAGGGGGCCTTATCCTTCCATTGTTGTTCCCACAGGCACTAAGCAGAGAGTTCAGAGTCCATTGGAGAGGCGGCCGAGCACGATCAGCACAAACAGGCCTCAGATGGAGTCCAAGCCCTATGAATTCCTTCTTCAAGTCGACACCACTGCAACAAGTGTGGAGCCACATGCCGTAACTATACACTAGCCTTCTAAAAGGTTGTTGCTAAGCCATGAAAGACACTGGGATTCTTGGCCTCCGGAGGAGAATTCAATCCGTGGCCAGAGATGAGGCTTGATCACTCAGAGCTTTTGTGTAATAAAGTTTTATTAAAGTATAAAAGAGATAGAGAAAGCTTCTGACATAGACATCAGAAGGGGCAGAGAGTACACCCCTGCTAGTCTTTAGCTGGATATTATATAGCTACTAGCAGTCTGCTAATTAAAGAAAGGAAATGTCTCAAAACTCAGAAAATGGCACCAGGCCCCTCACCCACAAGATGCATTTGGAGATAACCTTGGCACCAGGTGAGTCATCCTAGGCAATAAAACGATTGACATGAATCTTGAAGAAAGGCAGATTGCCATACAAATATATGCTTTCATTAACATAGATTAGGAGAACAATGTATGAGTATACCTTACCGGTTTGTTAAGTCAGTTCTGAACCTTTAGGCTGAACCAACTTGAAGACAGAGTCTGGGGTAAATATATAGTACATTAACATAGCTTAAGACACATTTCCATAAGAAAAATACATCGGTTACCTCAAGGTTTGAGAAAAGTTAAGTTCAGGTGGAGCCAGGTGTCATTATGGCAACACAGAATTTTAAGAGAAACCTCTTTTTAAATTTGTATGAAAGCGAAAGTGAAAGTGAAGTTGCTCAGTCATGTCCGACTCTTTGCGACCCCATGGACTGTAGCCTACCAGGCTCCTCCTCCATGGGATTCTCCAGGCAAGAATACTGGAGTGGGTTGCCATTTCCTTCTCCAGGGGATCTTCCCGACCCAGGGATCAAAGCCGGGTCTCCCGCCTTGCAGGCAGACGCTTTAACCTCTGAAGCCCTAAATTTGTATAGAGAAGGGAAAAAAATGTAACACTAGTTTGTTTCCTCTTGCCGCTAAAGAGAGAGACAAAAAAATGTCTGATCATTTCTCCAAAGAAAACATACAGATGGCTAATAAACACATGAAAAGATGCTCAACATCACTCATTATCAGAGAAATGCAAATCAAAACCACAATAAGGTACCATCTCACACTGATAAGAATGGCCGCTACCAAAAAGTCTACAAACAATAAATGCTGGAGAGGGTGCAGAGAAAAGGAACTCTCTTACACTATTGGTGGGAATGCAAACTAGTACAGCCACTATGGAGAACAGTGTGGAGATTCCTTTAAAAAGTGGAAATAGAACTCCCATACGACCCAGCAATCCCACTCCTGGGTATACACACTGAAGAAACCAAAATTGAAAGAGACATGTGTACACCAAAGTTCACTGCAGCACTGTTTACAATAGCCAGGACATGGAAGAAACCTAGATGTCCATCAGCAGACAAATGGCTAAGAAAGCTGTGGTACATATACACAATGGAATATTACTCAGCTATTAAAAAGAATACATTTGAATCAGTTCTAATGACATGGATGAAACTGGAGCCTATTATACAGAGTGAAGTAAGTCAGAAAGAAAAACACCAATACAGCATATTAGCACATATAAATGGAATATAGAAAGATGGTAATGATGACCCTATATGTGAGATAGCAAAAGAGACACAGATGTAAAGAACAGACTTTTGGACTCTGTGGGAGAAGGTGAGGGTGGGATGATTTGAGAAAATAACATTGAAACATGTATATTATCACATGTGAAGCAGATCACCAGTCCAGGTTCGATGCATGAGACAGGGTGCTCGGGGCTGGTGCACTGGGATGACCCTGAGGGATGGGATGGGGAGGGAGGTGGGAGGGGGGTTCAGGACGGGGGACACACGTACACCCATGGAAGATTCATGTCAATGTATGGCAAAAAGCACTATAATATTGTAATTAGTCTCCAATTAAAATAAATGAATTAATTTTTTTTAAAAGTCTGACACTTGCAGCCTATTTCCTCCATTTGGCGACCCCTGGCCTTCCTGACTGTTACCCTCTCACTACTGCACAACACAACTCAACAGGAGCCAGCATGCTAATTGCTACTAGAAAGGAGCTGCCCCATGCAGCTTGAGAGGAGGCCCCAGCGCAACTCTAAAAGAGCTCCAAGTCACCTGTCACAACGTGAGAGGAACCCCCGAGACCCCTGCCGCAACTCGATAGGAGCCCTATGCTGTCACAGGGAAGGAGACCCCAGTGACAAATAGAGGAGCTCCTTGACAAAACTGGAGAGGATTCCCCTGCCAAATGTATGGAGGAGATGCCAGCACACTGCACCTAGAGAGGAGCCACTCTACTGCAAATAGAGAGGAAGCCCCTGAAGTAACTCAAGATGAGCCTCTCATGAAGAAGGAATTCATAGGACCTGGACTCCATCTTAGGCCTGTTCATGCTGATCACACTCGGCCACCTCTCTAATGGACTCTGAACTCTGTGTTTAGTGTCTATGGAAATGACAACAGAAGGATAAGACCCCCTCCAGACAGGGGAATCTCGAAGATCTATCCAGGTTACTCCTCGCCTAAGAGAACACATACACTGATCACCCCTTCCTCCAGACAGGCCATAAATTTTTCTGTACCTGTCAGAGTGTGACCTCATGCTTATTGATTATTGGCTAATTATTGTTTAATTATCTGAGCACATGGCACATGAATGATGGGGTTACTGGGATTGTATTTACCCTTCCTTAGTTTATGTAAGTCTCAAGGAATTTGGGGTGGTGGGTTTGGACATGTACACATGGGGTACAAAAGATTTTCACAAATGCTGGTTGGGGTCCCTTGGGCCTGCCAGTGTAATAAACTGCATTCCACTATCTGCATTGTCCTTCTGAGTAAGTTTGTTTCCCAGAATATGTGGCTACATTTTGTGCATTGGGCAGGAAACTCCTCACTTTGAGGAGACAAGTCCCATTTGGGACTACTCTGAGGCCTTGTGACTTGAATCTTCTAGAGGGGGGAAGGCGCCCCACCCTTCTGGAAATATTCTGCTTCTCAACGCCCGGACCTTTCACATTAGCAGGTAGTGGATGGCAGCAGGGAAATTGAACACTCAGGTGAGGAGGAACCCCCCCCCCACCCCGGCAGGGTGGAAGAGGGGGCCGGATCACCCCCCTGGGAGTGACTAGAAGGGGTGCGGACCCACAGGAGCCTGGAATAGGCAGGCGGTCGATGAGCATGCTAGGGCTTAGGAAGGGAATTTATGAAGGTCACTTAGGAGGTGTGTCCACGCTGTCTCAGGGAAAATTATTACCAGCAATCGCCAGGGGATTTTTAGGATAGGAAACTGGTCCTTGTATGCTTATATTTTGCCCTCCCCCAGGAGGTGCCCCATCTGCTGTGAAATTCTTGACCCCCTCGGAATTGTCAGGCTAGAAGGAGGGGGATACATAAGTGAGTATGAATTGGCTTTTCCGGAGACGGCCTGGGATATGGAATATTTAACCCATCTGTGTTTTCATCCGCACCTGATCAAGCCCACCAAGGCAGAATGGACTTTAAGGGAGAAACAGTCTTGGATCACGTGGTTCTCTGGTTTAGCTGTGCTGACTGGCAGGTGAAGACATGCCGATCCCCCTTCTCCCTCTGGGATCTGGCAGGATTTGGACGGGGATACCTGACCCCTCCCCCACACTAGATAATGAGGAGTCTGCCTCCCAGTGCTCCACCAGGACCAGAGGCCACCTTAATGCCCCATCCAGGGCCAGGTGAACTGTCTGCAGCTCCACCAGCTCTCCCAGAGTTCGTAGAGTCGCCGTTTTGGCAGGCTCTGATCCCGGTGACAGAAGCCTTTGGCCAACACTTCCAGGATCCGGCTCCACCCGAACCGCCCAAGCTATAGCCACCTCTCCCAGTGAGTACTGACAAGAAGGGGAGGGAGACATTGGAATTAAGCAGAGACTACGCTCTGCCAGAGAGCCGGAGGGAGTGAAAGAGAACAGACAAGAGATTTACAGTGCTAGCTGCTGCTCTGGGAAAGTCTATCTCGGGCCCTCTGGAAAACCTCATCTGCCCCAGGGACGGGACAGTCCTTCAACCAGTCCCAACGGAGGCTCTGGGCCCTGTTGCAGCCAAACCAGTGTGCCGGGTGTGGAACTTTTGGCCACTGGAAGAATGAATGCCCTAAGGCAAGGAAGGAAGACGAAGCTCCCGCAGTTGTGGGGCTTGCTGACTTGGAAATTAAACAGGGCTGCCGGGGCTCAGAGATATCAGGTCCCTGAGAGCCCATGATAACCTTAAAAGTGGGGGACCAAAACACTGACTTCATGGTGGATACAGGAGCAGAACTTTCGGTAGTAACAAAACCTGTGTCACCTCTGTCCAAAAAGACTACCGCTGTAACTGGGGTGTCGGGAGAAGAGATGATTAAATCATTTTGCCAGCTCAGAAAATATCAGATGGGGGGGCACCAAGTGATTCATGAATTCCTCTACATTCCTGAGTGCCCAGTACCCCTGCTGGGAAGAGACTTGCTCTCCAAACTTTTACAATGTATTATGTATTTACAATCTATGAATTTTGAATTCATAATTTAAAATTAGGAATTTTACAATGTATTATGAATTTTGTAACCCAGAGGTTGATAGCGTTCTCTCATGTGGGTGGTCGGAGGTGCTCGTTACAGAAACTAAGAGCAACAAGAGGGGGGAATGAAGAAGGAATTCATAGGGCTTGGACTCCATCTCAGGCCTGTTCATGCTGATCACGCTCAGCCACCTCTCCAATGGACTCTGAACTCTGTGTTTAGTGTCTATGGAAATGACAACAGAAGGATAAGACCCTCTCCGGACAGGGGAATCTTGAAGATCTATCCAGGTTACTCCTCACCTAAGAGAACACATACACTAATCACCCCTTCCTCCAGACAGGCCACAAATTTTTCTGTACCTGTCAAAGTGTGACCTCGTGCTTATTGATTATTGGCTAATTGTTTAACTGTCTGAGCACATGGCATGAGTGTTGGGGTTATTGGGATTGTATTTGCCCTTCCTTAGTTTATGTAAGTCTCAAGGAATTTGGGGTGGTGGGTTTGGACACGTACACATGGGGTATAAAAGATTTTCACAAATGCTGGTCGGGGTCCTTGGCTAAGAGGAGACTCTGCCTTGGGCCCACCGGTGTAATAAACTGCACTCCACTATCTGCATTGTCCTTCTGAGTGAGTTTGTTTCCCAGAATGTGTGGCTACAACACTCATAACTAGAGTGGAGCAACCCGGTGAAAACTAGTGAGGAGCCCCCAGTGCTACAAATAGAGAGAACAGCCTCCCCACAAAGAACCCCCAGAGGAGGCACCACCACTACTAGCTAGGAGCCCCAAGTCCCCTCCTGAACTTGAGAAGGCCTATGCCACAATTCAAGAGAAGCCCATGACCACGAGAGGAGCCCCACCCATCCAACCTGGAGAGTGTCCCACCACCACAGCTGGAGAGGAGAACCCAGACATTGCACCTGAGATGAATTTCTCACAGGAGGTGCGAGCAGCTTCTCTCTTTCAGAAAACTCAAGAATCAGATCTGGAAGTGATCAAGCAGAAGCAAAGTCATCACAAGGTTTGTCAGTAACTTACAATGTAAAATCTAAGTAGTATTCTGAGGCAGAAAAGAGGCTTTAGAAAGCAAGTTCTGACTTACTGGTTCATAGCATGATTCGAAAGAATGTGAAAACACAACCTGGGCACTCGGATCCTCCTGTGAGATCACTGGTTTTAGACAGAGAGTTCTGTGAACAGAGAATACTCTAAGTCTACCTAGCCTGCTTAGGTGAAAATGTACCCTGAGGTAACCCTCTAATAAGGAATTACAGGCAGCTTGCTTTCATTTCCAAAATGAACAGCATCTGACTAACGAAGATGTGGAACTGAGTAATACACAAGGAAGGAAAGTTTTTCCAAGTAACTTTCAGCCTAAAATCAACTAGGCTTCAGAGGCAGAAAATAGAGCTTTAACCCAAAGCTGGGGTTCAAGGATCACACACAGCATGTTTCTGAAGAACATAAAGACACAAAAGGGCTGAGTGGATCCTTCTGGGAGAACCATTGTTTAAGCAGGCAGTAAACTGTAACTAACATTTTTAGGTGTACTTGACCTCTTAGAAGAACTCCTACCAAGACATGACAAGCAGCTTCTTTCTTTCAGAAAGCTCAAGGATTAGACTAGGAACCTGTCAATCTGAATAAAATGAAGGAGATGGCAGTGTTTTTCCAGGAAACGGCAGTGTTTTTCCAGGAAATGGGTCAAAACCCAACTTGTTTGCTGATTTGCAATGTTACAGCTTGAGCCAAAAGCTCAGTTTGCTATGTTCCCACACAGCATGAGTCTGAAGAATGGAAAGAAACACACAGGGCACTCTGGATTCTTCCCTGGGTATACTGGTGTGAGTAGAGAGTTCTGTGACTTGCTAGTTCTCTAACTATAACTAACCTGCATATCTGAAACTGTCATCTGAGATGGACCTCCTAACAAGGGTTTGCAAGCAGCTTGGTTGTTTTGAAAAATTCTAGGATTAGACTAAGGTAGTTGTTGAAAAGAATAAAACAAAAGCAAGCAAGGCATCTCAAGGCTGCTTTCCATCTCAAATTAACTCGTTCTCTGAGCCAGAATGTATATCTTTGACCAGAGCTTGGTTTCAAGGTTCACATGGAGCATGGTTCCAAAGATTGCAAACACACACAGGGCCCACAGGATCCTTCTGTGAGAACACTGGTGTAAGCAGAGAGGTCTGTGACTAGTTAGTTCCCTAGCTATAAGTAATGCAGTTAGGTGCAAATGTTCTGGGATGACCTCCAAACTAGCATGTTCACGCAGCTTGTTTCAGAAAAGTCAAGGTTTAGACTAGGAAGTTGTTGATATGATTAAAACAAAAGTCGACCAAAGCGTCTTTCAAGTAACTAATCCAAGGCAGAAGAAAAGCCCTAAGCAAGAGCTCGGTCTTCCAGGTTGACACACAGCTTGATTCCTGAGACTGCAAAGACACAGATAGGGCACACAATTCTGTAGAAACCATGGTTCAAGCAGGGAGTTCTGGGTCTCTTTAGTGCACTCACCAGGTTGGGTGAAAACAGACTCAGAGATGACCCTGGAGCAAAGAGTTGTAAGCAGCTTGCCTGTTTCAGACAACTCAGGGATCAGACTAAGGAAGCTGTTGAATGGATTCACCCAAAGCAACCAAAGTGTTATTCAGGTTACTTTCAGTGGAAAACGACCTCCTTTTCCGAGGCAGACAGTACAGCTTGAACCCAAAGCTAGGATTTCAAGATTACACACAGCATGATATGCTGTGTCTGAACCTTGTAAAATGTCACAACTTATGGATGCCATTGAACTGAATAAAACAATACTTAAGGAATTTGTTGACTGCAGTAAAAGAAAAGCACCATTGTGTTTTGGAGGTCAATTTCAGTCTAAAATGGACTCGTTTTGTGAGGCAGGAAATAGAGCTTTCACCAAATGCTGTTTCAACATTCACACACAGCATGTGCCTTCCGAAGGTAAAGACACAAACAGGCCCATTGGACCCTTCTCTGGAAACACTGCTTTGAGCTGGGAGTTCTGTGACTAGTTAGCACTCTAACTATAGGAACCCTGGATGGGTGAAAATGTATTCTGAGATGACCTAATGAGGAGTTGCAAGCATCTTTTTCAGTTCTGAAAACTTGAGGATTAGAGTAGGAAGCTGTCAATTTCCACAATGCCAAAGTGAGCAAATGGTGTAGCAAGAGGCTTGTTGCCTGGGGCAGGAAATACAGCCTCAAGCAAAAACTTGGTTTTCAAGGTTCAGGCACAGCAGGTTTCTAAATAAGAATGTAAAGAAACAAACAGGGCACACTGGATCTTCCTGGGAGAGCACTGCTCTGAGCAGAGAGTCCTGTGCTAGTTACTTCTCTCACTACAGCTAAGCTGGTGAGGTGCAAATGTGCTCTGAGATGAATTCCTCACAGGAGGTGCAAGCAGCTTCTCTCTCTCAGAAAACTCAAGAATCAGACCTGGAAGTGATGGATCAGAAACAAAGCAAAGCCACCAAAGGGTTTGTTGGTAACTTACACTGTAAAATCTAAGTAGTTTTCTGAGGCAGAGAAGAGACTTTAGCCAGCAAGCTCTGATTTCCTGGTTCACAGTGTGCTTTGGAAGAATGCAAAGACACAACCTGGGCACTAGGATTCTCCTGTGAAACCACTCGTTTTGAACAGAGCGTTCTGGACCAGAGACTACTCTAAGTCTACTCTAAGCCTAGGTGAAAATGTACTCTGAGATGACCCTCTAACAAGGAATTGCAAGCAGCTTTCTTTGGTTTCCAAAACCAACAGGATATGACTAAGGAAGTTGTGGAACTGAATAACACACAAGCAAGCAAAGTGTTTTCCAAATAACTTTCAGTCTAAAATATACTAGGTTTCAGATGCAGATAATTCCACTTTAAGGAAAATGTCAGTTTTCAAGGCTAACACACAGCATGTTTCTGAGCAGTGTAAATGCACCAACAGGGCATACTGGAGCCTTCTCTGAGAACTCTGAGAAGGTTTGACCAGAGTTCTGGACTAATTTGTACTTCAACTGTAACTAACATGGTTAGGTAAAAATATACTCTGATATTTCCTCCTAACATGGAGTTTCCAGCAGCCTGTTTCTTTCCAAAAACTCAAGGATTTGATAATGAACTTATTAAGTTGATAGAGAAAAAGGAAGCAGAGAACTTTTCAAGTAATTTTCAGTCTGAAACTATCTAGCTTTCAATGGTAGAAATACAGCTTTTACCCATGGGCTTGGATTTCCAGGTTCACACTCAGCATTTTTCTGAGGAGTTTAGAGACACACACAGGACACATTGGATCCTTCTGTATGAACATTGGTTTGAGCAGAGAGTTCTGTAACTAGTGAGCACTATACCTATAAGTAACCTGGTTACGTAAAAATGTACTCTGAGATGACCTCCTAACAAGGAGTTTGCATGCAGCCTGTTTCTTTCAAAAAACTCAAGGGTTAGACTATGGAAGTTATTGAAACTAATAAAATAAAAGCAACCAAAGTGTTTTTTCATGTAACTTTCAGTCTAAAACTACCAAGTTTTCAGAGGCAGAAAATATAGCTTTTGTCAAGAGGCTCAGAGTTTCAAGTTCACACACCACATGTTCCTCATTAGTTTAGAGACATACACAGTACATGCTGGACACTTCTGTGAGAACACTGGTTTAAGTAGAGAATTCTGTGACTAGTTAGTACTATACCTATAGCCACTCTGGTTATGTGGAAATGTACTCTGAGATGACCTCCTAACAAGGAGTTTCACAATTCATATGGAAACACAAAAGACCCTGAATAGCTAAACTAGTCTTGAGAAAAAAGAACTGAAGGAATCAACCTTCCTGACCAGAGCTACAGTCATCAAGAAAGTATGGTACTGGCACAAAAACAGAAATATAGGCCAATGGAACAAGATAGAATGCCCAGAAATAAACCCACACACCTATGGGCACCATAGTTTTTACAAAGGAGGAAGAATATACAATGGGGATAGCCTCTTCGATAAGTGGTGCTGGGAAAACTGGACAGCTAGTGTAAAAGAATGGAATTAGAACACTCCCTAACATCATACTGCAAAGATAAGCTCAAAATGGATTAAAGATCTAAATGTAAGATCAGAAACTATAAAACTCTTCAAGGAAAACATAGGCAGAACACTCAATGACATAAATAAAACCAATATCCTCTATGACCCACATCCTAGAATAATGGAAATAAAAACAAAAATAAACATGTGGGACCTAATTAAACGTGAAAGCTTTTGCACAAGAAAGGAAACTACAAACAAGGTGAAAAGACAACCCTCAGAATGGGAGAAATTAGTAGCAAATGAAACAACTAACAAATGATTAATTTCCAAAATAAATGAGCAGCTCATACAAGTCAATACCAGAAAAATGAACAACCCAATAAAAAAATGGGGAAAAGACCAAACAGATGTTCCTCCAAAGAAGACATACAGATGGCTAACAAACACATGAAAAGATGCTCAACATCACTCATTATTAGAGAAATGCAAAAATCAAAACTACAATGAGATACCACCTCACACCAGTCAGAAAGGCCACCATCAAAAAATCTACAAACAATAAATGCAGGAGAGGCTATGGAGAAAAGGGAACCCTCTTGCATTTTTGGTGGGAATGTAAACTGATACAGCCACTATGGAAGATGGCATGGAGAGTCCTTAAAAAACTGGGAATAAAACCACCTTATGACCCAGCAATCCCACTCCTAGGCATATACCCTGAGGAAACCAAAATTGAAAAATACATATGTACCACAAGGTTTACTGAGGCACTATTTACAATAGCTAGAACATGGAAGCAACCTAGATGTCCATTGGCAGATGAATGGATAAAGAAGCTGTGATACATATACACAATGTAATATTATTCAACTATAAAAAGAAATGCAAAAAAAAAAAAAAAGAAATGCATCTGAGTCAGTTCTAATGAGATGGATGAACCTAGAGCCTATTACAACGAGTAAAGTAAGTCAGAAAGATAAATATGGTATACTAATGTAACTATATGGAATATAGAAAGATGATACCAATGAATTTACTTGCAGGGTAGCAATGGAGAAACAGACTAGAAAACAGACTTATGGACATGGGGAGAGGGGAGGAGAGGCTGAGACGTATGACGAGAGCAACATGGAGCAACATGGAAACTTACATTACCATAAGTAAAATAGATAGTCAATGGGGATTTGACGACTCAGTGAACCGATGACTCAGATAACTCAAACAGGGGCTCTGTATCAAACTGGCAGAGTGGGATGGGGAGGGAGATAGGAGGGAGGGTCAAGAGGGAGGGGACTTATATATATCTATGGCTGATTTATGTTGATGTTTGACAGAAAACAAAATTCTGTAAAGCAATTATCCTTCAATTACAAAATAATAAATTTTTTAAAGTATAAGATATTTTTGTTCTTCAGTCATAATGTTGTGTCTGACTCTTTGTGACCCTTTGGACTGCAGCACACCAGGCTTCCCTGTCCTTCACTATCTCCCAGAGTTTCCTCAAACTCATGTCCATTGAGTCAGTGATGCTATCCATCCATCTCATCCTCTGCCACCCACTTCTCCTCTTGCACTCAATCTTTCCCAGTATCAGAGTCTTTTCCAATGAGTCTGCTCTTCAATTAGGTCACCAAAGTAATGGAGCTTCAGCTTCAGCAACAGTCTTTCCAAAGAATGCTCAGGGTTGACTGCCTTTAGAATTGACTGGTTTGATATTCTTGCAGTCCAAGGGACTCTTTTCTTGTCCAGTACCACAATTCAAAAGCATCAATTCTTTGGTGCTCAGCCTTCTTTATTGTCCAACTCTCACATCTGTTCATGACTACTGGAAAAATCATAGCTTTCACTATACAGACCTTTGTGGGCAAAGTGATGTCATTGCTTTTTAATATACTGCCTAGGTTTGTCATAGCTTTCCTTCCAAAGAGCAAGCATCTTTTAATTTCATGGCTACAGTCACCATCCATAGTGATTTTGGAGCCCAAGAAAATGAAATCTGTCACTGCTTACTAAAAGAATAAGATACCTTGAAATAAATTTAACCAAGGAATGAAATACCTGAAACTATAAATTACTGATGAAGGAATTTGAAAATTATAGAAAGAAATGGAAAGATATCCTGTGTTCTTGGATTGGAAGAAATAATATTGTTAAAACGTCCATACAACTCAAAGCAATCTAGAGATTTAATGAAACCCCTATCAAAATATCCATAACATGTTTCACAGAACTAGAACAAATAATCCTAAAATTTATTGAAACTGCAAAAGATCCCAAAGAACAAAAGCAATACTGAGAAAACAAGAACAAATGTGGAGGTATCACACTCTCCAATCCAGATCATAATACAAAGCTATAGTAATAAAAACAGCACAGTAGTGGCATAAAAACACATCCATATGTCAATGGAACAGAATAAATAAATATTATTCCAGAAATAAACTTGCACACTTATGGTCAATTAATCCACAACAAAGGAGGCAGGAATATACAATGGAAAAAAGCTAGAATATTTACACTCTTCAGTAAATAGTGCCAGAGAACTGGACAGCTACATGCAAAACAATGGAATTAGAATATTTCACCACACCACATACAAAAATAAACTCAAAATGGATTAAAGACTTAAATGTAAGACTAGAAAAATAAATAAATAAATAAATTTAAGACTAGAAACCATAAAGCTCCTACAAGAGAACATAGGTAGAATACTCTTTGACATAAATTGCAGCAGTATTTTTTGGATCTATTTTCTAAGTCAAAAGAAATAAAAGCAAAAATAAACAAATGGGACCTAATTAAACTTAAAAGCTTTAGCACAGCACAGGAAATCATTGACCAAACAAAAAGACAGCCTTTATTTATGACTAATAAAGGATTAACATTCAAAAATATAAACATCTTATACAACTTAATATCAAAAAAACAAACAGCCGAATTTAAAAGTGAGCAGAAGACCTGACTAGACATTTTCCCAAAGAAAAAATACAGATGGCCAACAAGCACATGAAAAATGCTCAGCACTACTAATTACCAGAGAAATACAAATGAAAATCATGAAGTATCACTTCACACCTGTCAACATTATTAATTATCAGAGAAACATAAATGAAAGCCATGAGATATTACCTCACACCATCAAAAAGTCCATATATAAATTAATATGTATATATGTGCATACACACACAATAAAATAGTACTTGACCATAAAGAAAAGAAATTCTGCAATTTTCAGTAATGTGGATGGACCAAGGGAGTTTTATGCCCAGTGAAGTAAGTTAGACTGAGAAAGACTAATATTGTATATTATCACTCATATATGGAATCTAAAAACTAAAACAAATAAATGTAGTAACAAAACAAACAGACTCACAGATATAGAGAACAAACCAGTGGGGAGAGGGAAGGAGGAGGAGCAAGATAGGGGTATAAGATTAAGAGATACAAAGTACTTATACATAAGATAAAGAAGCAACAAGGATATATTGTATGGCACAGAGAAACATAGCCATTACTTTGTAAATGGATTATAACATACAAAAATATTGAATTGCTATGTTGTACACCTGTAACTAAATTTCAACAAAACATAAAGAAAAGCTGACAAGAATAACAATGCTTGAGTTAAAAATAATTAAGGGACTTAGAAGATTTTATTAAATGGAGATGCATTTCTAACTCCTGAGTGGAAAGACTCAATAGTATATAGATATCAATTTATCCCCAAATTAAGTCTATAAGTTGAAGGAAATTTTAATTTAAAAAGCTCAGTAAAAATTTTTGGAACTTGAAAAAAATAACAACTCTTTTTGTAACTTTTACAACTTATCTTTCTAGAAAAAAAATGTGTCTCTTCAAATCTGGACTCTAACAGTGTCATTAATTTAAAATTGCTGCTTTTTAAGCAGCAAGGGAGAAACAACAAATAACACACAAAGGGATTCCTATAAGGATAACAGCTGATCTATCAATAGAAACCCTCCAGGCCAGAAGGGAACGGCAGGACATACTGAAAGTAATGAAAGAGAATAACCTACAACCTAGATTACTGTACCCAGCAAGGATCTCATTCAGATATGAAGGAGAATTCAAAAGCTTTACAGACAAGCAAAAGCTGAGAGAATTCAGCACCACCAAACCAGCTCTTCAACAAATGCTAAAGGATCTTCTCTAGACAGGAAATGCAGAAAGGTTGTATAAACGTGAACCCAAAACAACAAAGTAAATGACAACGGGACCATACCTATCAATAATTACCTTAAATGTAAATGGGTTGAATGCCCCAACCAAAAGACAAAGATTGGCTGAATGGATACAAAAACAAGACCCCTATATATGCTGTCTACAAGAGACCCACCTCAAAACAAGGGACACATACAGACTGAAAGTGAAGGGCTGGAAAAAAATATTTCACGCAAACGGAGACCAAAAGAAAGCAGGAGTCACAATACTCATATCAGATAAAATAGACTTTCAAATAAAGGATGTGAAAAGAGACAAAGAAGGACACTACATAATGATCAAAGGATCAATCCAAGAAGAAGATATAACCATTATAAATATATATGCACCCAACATAGGAGCACCGCAATATGTACGGCAAACACTAACGAGTATGAAAGAGGAAATTAATAGTAACACAATAATAGTGGGAGACTTTAATACCCCACTCACAACTATGGATAGATCAACTAAACAGAAAATCAACAAGGAAACACAAACCTTAAATGATACAATGGACCAGCTAGACCTAATTGATATCTATAGGACATTTCACCCCAAAACAATCAACTTCACCTTTTTCTCAAGTGCACACGGAACCTTCTCCAGAATAGATCACATCCTGGGCCATAAATCTGGTCTTGGAAAATTCAAAAAAATTGAAAACATTCCAGTCATCTTTTCTGACCACAGTGCAGTAAGATTAGATATCAATTACAGGAAAAAAATTGTTAAAAATTCCAACATATGGAGGCTAAATAACACACTTCTGAATAACCAACAAATCATAGAAGAAATCAAAAAAGAAATCAAAGTATGTATAGAAATAAATGAAAATGAAAACACAACAACCCAAAACCTATGGGACACTGTAAAAGCAGTGCTAAGGGGAAGGTTCATAGCATTACAGGCACACATCAAGAAACAAGAAAAAAGCCAAATAAATAACCTAACTCTACACCTAAAGCAATTAGAGAAGGAAGAAATGAAGAACCCCAGGGTTAGCAGAAGGAAAGAAATCTTAAAAATTAGGGCAGAAATAAATGCAAAAGAAACTAAAGAGACCATAGCAAAAATCAACAAAGCTAAAAGCTGGTTTTTTGAAAAAATAAACAAAATTGACAAACCATTAGCAAGACTCATTAGGAAACAAATGGAGAAGAACCAAATTAACAAAATAAGAAATGAAAAGGGTGAGATCACAACAGACAACACTGAAATACAAAGGATCATAAGAGACTACTACCAGCAGCTCTATGCCAATAAAATGGACAACTTGGATGAAATGGACAAATTCTTAGAAAAGTATAACTTTCCAAAACTGAACCAGGAAGAAATAGAAGATCTTAACAGACCCATCACAAGCAAGGAAATCGAAACAGTAATCAGAAATCTTCCAGCAAACAAAAGCCCAGGACCAGATGGCTTCACAGCTGAATTCTACCAAAAATTTAGAGAAGAGCTAACACCTATCTTACTCAAACTCTTCCAGAAAATTGCAGAAGAAGGTAAACTTCCAAACTCATTCTATGAGGCCACCATCACCCTAATTCCAAAACCAGACAAAGATGCCACACACAAAAAAGAAAACTACAGGCCAATATCACTGATGAACATAGATGCAAAAATCCTTAACAAAACTCTAGCAAACAGAATCCAACAACATATTTAAAAAATCATACACCATGACCAAGTGGGCTTTATCCCAGGAATGCAAGGATTCTTTAATATCTGCAAGTCAATCAATGTAATACACCACATTAACAAACTGAAAGATAAAAACCATATGATTATCTCAATAGATGCAGAGAAAGCCTTTGACAAAATTCAGCACTCATTTATGATGAAAACTCTCCAGAAAGCAGGAATAGAAGGAACATACCTCAACATAATAAAAGCTATATATGACAAACCCACAGCAAGCATCACCCTCAATGGTGAAAATTTGAAAGCATTTCCCCTGAAATTAGGAACAAGACAAGGGTGCCCACTCTCACCACTACTATTCAACATAGTCTTGGAAGTGTTGGCCACAGCAATCAGAGCAGAAAAAGAAGCAAAAGGAATCCAGATAGGAAAAGAAGAAGTGAAACTCTCGCTGTTTGCAGATGACATGATCCTCTACATAGAAAACCCTAAAGACTCTTCCAGAAAATTACTAGAGCTAATTAATGAATATAGTAAAGTTGCAGGATATAAAATTAACACACAGAAATCCCTTGCATTCCTATACACTAACAATGAAAAAACAGACAGAGAAATTAAGGAAACAATACCATTCACCATTGCAACAAAAAGAATAAAATACTTAGGAGTATATCTACCTAAAGAAACAAAAGACCTATACATAGAAAACTATAAAACACTGATGAAAGAAATCAAAGAGGACACAAACAGTTGGAGAAACAGTGTTCATGGATTGGAAGAATCAATATTGTCAAAATAGCTATTCTACCCAAAGCAATCTACAGATTCAATGCAATCCCTATCAAGCTACCAACGGTATTTTTCACAGAACTAGAACAAATAATTTCACAATTTGTATGGAAATACAAAAAACCACGAATAGCCAAAGTAATCTTAAGAAAGAAGAATGGAACTGGAGGAATCAACCTGCCTGACTTCAGACTCTACTACAAAGCCACAGTCATCAAGACAGTATGGTACTGGCACAAAGACAGAAATATAGATCAATGGAACAGAATAGAAAGCCCAGAGATAAATCCACGAACCTATGGACACCTCATCTTTGACAAAGGAGACAAGGATATACAATGGAAAAAAGACAATCTCTTTAACAAGTGGTGCTGGGAAAACTGGTCAACCACTTGTAAAAGAATGAAACTAGAACACTTTCTAACACCATACACAAAAATAAACTCAAAATGGATTAAAGATCTAAATGTAAGACCAGAAACTATAAAACTCCTAGAGGAGAACATAGGCAAAACACTCTCCGACATAAATCACAGCAAGATCTTCTATGACCCACCTCCCAGAATATTGGAAATAAAAGCAAAAATAAACAAATGGGACCTAATGAAAATTAAAAGCTTTTGCACAACAAAGGAAACTATAAGTAAGGTGAAAAGACAGCCCTCAGATTGGGAGAAAATAATAACAAATGAGGAAACAGACAATGGATTAATCTCAAAAATATACAAGCAACTCCTGAAGCTCAATTCCAGAAAAATAAACGACCCAATCAAAAAATGGGCCAAAGAACTAAACAGACATTTCTCCAAAGAAGACATACAGATGGCTAACAAACACATGAAAAGATGCTCAACATCACTCATCATCAGAGAAATGCAAATCAAAACCACGATGAGGTACCATTACACGCCAGTCAGGATGGCTGCTATCCAAAAGTCTACAAGCAATAAATGCTGGAGAGGGTGTGGAGAAAAGGGAACCCTCTTACACTGTTGGTGGGAATGCAAACTAGTACAGCCACTATGGAAAACAGTGTGGAGATTTCTTTTTTTTTTTTTTTTTTAATTTTTTTATTTTTTAAATATTATTTTATTAGTTGGAGGCCAATCACTTTACAACATTTCAGTGGGTTTTGTCATACATTGACATGAATCAGCCATATAGTTACACGTATTCCCCATCCCGATCCCCCCTCCCACCTCCCTCCCCACCCGACTCCTCAGGGTCCTCCCAGTGCACCAGGCCCGAGCACCTGACTCATGTATCCCACCTGGGCTGGTGGTCCGAAAATATACGGAACGCTTCACGAATTTGCGTGTCATCCTTGCGCAGGGGCCATGCTAATCTTCTCTGTATCGTTCCAATTTTAGTATATGTGCTGCCGAAGCGAGCACGAGATTTCTTAAAAAACTGGAAATAGAACTGCCATATGACCCAGCAATACCACTTCTGGGCATACACACTGAGGAATCCATATCTGAAAGAGACACATGCACCCCAATGTTCATCGCTGCACTGTTTATAATAGCCAGGACATGGAAGCAACCTAGATGCCCATCAGCAGATGAATGGATAAGGAAGCTGTGGTACATATACACCATGGAATATTACTCAGCCGTTAAAAAGAATTCATTTGAATCAGTTCTAATGAGATGGACGAAACTGGAGCCCATTATACAGAGTGAAGTAAGCCAGAAAGATAAAGAACATTACAGTATACTAACACATATATACGGAATTTAGATAGATGGTAGCGATAACCCTATATGCAAAACAGAAAAAGAGACACAGAAGTACAGAACAGACTTTTGAACTCTGGGGGAGAACGTGAGGGTGGGATGTTTTGAAAGAACAGCATGTATATTATCTATGGTAAAACAGACCACCAGCCCAGGTGGGATGCATGAGTCAAGTGCTCGGGCCTGGTGCACTGGGAGGACCCTGAGGAGTCGGGTGGAGAGGGAGGTGGGAGGGGGGATCAGGATGGGGATTACGTGTAACTATATGGCTGATTCATGTCAATGTATGACAAAACCCACTGAAATGTTGTGAAGTGATTGGCCTCCAACTAATAAAATAATATTTAAAAAAAAATAAATAAAAAAAAATAAAAAATAAAATTGCTGCTTTTTAGTAGAAGGTGAAATAAAAGATCTACATGTGTTCTGTTCCACTAATGTGGCTAAAGAACTCAAGAAGAGCTTTGCTTAAGATCTTCATATTCTTTTTTTTAGTCTTTATTGAATTTGTTATAATATTGCTTCTTTTTTTTTTTTTTTTTTTTTTTTGGTATGTGGCATCCTAGGTCTCTGACCAGGGATCCAAATCAACATCGCCTGCAAATTTATTATTGTTGTGAAATGAGAAGGTTTGGAGATTTACCAGCTGCCTTTTGACTACAATTATCAATTACATGGAAAATTATTTTTAAAATAAAATAATTTTCTTTTAGTTCAGTCTGTTAGACCCTTGTTCATGTTATTACTTCAGATAAATTCAATTCGACTATTTCACGACTACAATTATATTTAATTTCTATTACAATTCCTAATTCATTCAACCTTATTAGCACAATCTCTAGTGTTACACAATGTTAGTAAAAGGCTAGTGGTTTGTGCCTAACGAATGTCTATGTTTATGTTTAATTAGATTAAAAACGTAAGTCTGATCCTAAATATGTTAGGATGGCACTGTCTGGTGGGTCCTGGTTGGATTTCTGGTCCCTAAGTACCATGCTTCTCAAGACAGGGATTAGCACCTTTTGGAAGCTGCAAAGAAGGTAGAAGGACAAAGAACCAATCATTTAGGACCCACTATAACTTACTCCGACTGGTGATACTAGACAAGGATCCTGCTCCGTCACAGTTCTATAACCTTAGCTCCGTGAAGTTTTTCTCACTCAAAACAAAGGAGACACCATTCTTTCCTCATCAATCCTACTAGCATTTATCTTGGAGGACAGTGTAAATCAATAAACTTTTAAGAACTCTTTCCCCAAATTTCAGAATTCAGAAATGTATAGCTTTCGTATAAGAAATTAGAGTGAAGACTCTTACCCATGTTAGACTACGCCTTTGTGGCCTGAGAGATGAGTACGAGAATGGCAATAAACGCGCTTTGGGTGTACTGAAGGGAAACTGGAGTGTGAACAGAGGCAACAGCAGAAAAATCAGGGAGACCAGAAGGTAAACTCAGTTCTTATCAACGGGGTTGTGGGTTTCTGTCCGAGACACAAAATTATAAGACCTATGATGAAACCCACACGGCCCATAAAGACACCCTCCCACCACTTACGAACGCAGACGCAGGGTGATCTGCAGGCGCCGGATGATGACGTACTCCCTAAACCAGAGCCTGATTGGTTTCTGAAGAGGAGAGTTGGCGGCCAATGCGATGCGGAGCCGGGGCCTAAGTCCTCGCGGGAGCTGCGGTCTCTGGAGCGGGATGGCGGCGGAGCCGGCCGTAGTTGGCCCTAGGCTCACAGCTCCCGCTCTCTGCCCTGAAACATGGCCCGGGGTCCTGGCCCTCTAACTCGGCCTCGCCCCGACACGGTCGTCATGCCCAAGAGAGGGAAGCGACTCAAGTTCCGGGCCCAAGACGCCTGCTCAGGAAGAGGTGGGCGAGGGGCAGGGGCGTTGAAAGACTTGGGGCTGGAAGCAGGGCTGGAAGGTACCGTGGCGAGTGCTCGCTTGTCTGCGATGGGAGGGCGGCTGAGGCCGTCTGGGGACTTGGAGTGTGCAGGGAATCTTGGTGGGGAGGAAGCTGAGGAGGGACTCCTTTGAGGGTTGGTACTGTGTTTCAGTGACCGTGGCGGATTATGCCAACTCAGATCCGGCTGTCGTGAGGTCCGGAAGGGTCAAGAAAGCTGTCGCCAATGCTGTTCAGCAGGAAGGTAGGCTTCCAATGAGTCTTTTCAGACTCAGGCAGTGAAAAGAGAACTAGGATTTTTATTTTCCTGTGGTTCTGCCTCAGTGTTTTTGTTACAGTCCTTTGGGGATATTACTGTAAACGTGTTTGCTGTCCTCCGTTGTTACTTACATATTCAGAGGAGGGGAAAGATTAGCCAAGAGCAGTAGAAGTTTCTGTAGCATAAATATTTTATTTGTCTTTATATTAAAAAATAAGTCGTGGAGTACTCTTCTGTGATTTCCACTGCTTTCTTCATGGTTATTAATCTTCTTCCTGTTGTTTACATATTTTCTTCACTTAACTGCTATTTGCTTGTGTAATAACCTTGAAGCTTTTTTTTCCCTTTTTTCATGCTTCTCTTACTTTCAAGCTTCTTACTCAGAGGTCTTGAAACTTGTGTTTTTATAATAAGTACTGTCTCTCGCCCAGGAATAAGGTTAAATTGGATTTAATTCCTCTCAACATTCTCCGCAGAAATTATGCAAATGAAAATAGCATTCACTTTTTGCTTTTATCCTGCGGGGTTTATAGTGGAGAATAATTCAGTCCCTTATTTCAGGTCTGATGTGTTTCTGCAATTTTAGAGTCAGTTTGCCCATTGCTTTCCAATTTTTTTGTATTTAAAATGCTATTTTATTTTTTTAACATTCTCAGCTTTCTTTAGCAGACTCTCACACTGCTTTTGCTGTTTTTGTTTTTCTGTTTTCTTTTCCTCATGTATGCTGATACCCTATCTAAGCCATAGGCTTAGGCTCTGCTGTCTCATTCTCTTATTTTTTTCTAGTAAAATCTCTTTGTGGCTTGGAAGCCTCCCAGGTTCCTGCAGTGGAAGCTCTTTCTGAGGCTGGTGAGCCCTGTGACATCATTGACAGCAGTGGTGAGACTGATGCCCAGGAGGAAAGCATCCATGAGAGAACTATCTCTAGAAAAAAGAAAAGCAAGAGGCACAGAGGTACAAGGCTTGCTTTCTTTTGGATTAGTACTATCAGTGGTGATAACTTGAAGCTGTCACTTCTCAGTAACACAAGAGGTGATACCAGTAGGGAACCTGAGTTTGAATGTTAGGAGTAGGACAGGACTTTAATATACCAGGGCTTTCCACTTATATCTAAATTTGAGAGGAAAGGAGAATCATAGCAGTCAGTGTATTTCTGGAGCTGTAAACTGTAGTAGCCATTCATTGAGAACATTATCAGGTAAAATGCATTTAGCAACAGGAGAACAAAAAGCCTTTGCATTTCTGGATTTCTGAATGTGTAAAGAAGCAGACTTTTGACAAAAATGTTCTCCTAAATATTTGAATTTTTATATAACCAGTTTCACTTCAGTTAGATATGTATGTGCTCTGCAGTTGTTAATGTCTACTTTATGTCTCCTAGGTACTGTAGTAAATAGAAAAATATGTGATATTTGTGTATTAGTGGTGATAAAACTTACACAGGTGAAACAAAGAAAGTTAAATTAACAGTATACAATGTGCCAATCCATCATTCATTGGTTTGCTCCAGACTTAAAAAGTCATACTCTTGGAATGGAGCCCAGAATACCTATGCTTTTTTATTTGTAATTTTTTAAAATTATTTACTTATTGGCTGCACTGGGTCTCTGTTGCTTTTTGCGGGAGCTTTCTCTAGTTGCAGTGGGTGAGGGCTACTCTTTGTTTTGGTGCGTGGGCTTCTCATTGTGGTGGCTTCTCTTGTTGTGGAACACATACTCTAGACACGTGGACTTCTGTAGTGGTAGCACGCAGGCTCAATAGTTGTGCACAGGCTTAGTTGCTCTGTGGCATGTAGAATCTTCCTGTGTCAGGGATTGAACCTGTGTCCCCTGCATTGGCAGGCAGTTTCTTATCCACTGCACTACCAGTGAAGTCTAAGGATACCTTTTGATAAAGCTAAAGTGGTTCTGATGATTGGCTAGAGTCAGGGGGAAGTTAATATAATAATATGTATAGTTTTGGTCTCAGATCTATGAGAACTTTCACCTATACATGAGAATCAGATAACAGACTTTTGCATTTGTTAAAATATTTTGAAATAATCAGCAAATTTGGAGAACTCAGCGGTGGCCACAGGGCTGGAAAAAGGTCAGTTTTCATTCCAGTGCCAAAGAAAGGCATTCCCAAAGAATGTTCAAACTACAGCACAATTGCACTCATCTCACACGCTAGTAAAGTAATGCTCAAAATTCTCCAAGCTAGGGTTCAGAGTACATGAACCATGAACTTCCAGATGTTCAAGCTGGATTTAGAAAAGGCAGAGGAACCAAAGATCAAATTGCCAACATCTGT
Organism: Muntiacus reevesi; assembly: GCF_963930625.1. Lineage (NCBI taxonomy): Eukaryota > Metazoa > Chordata > Mammalia > Artiodactyla > Cervidae > Muntiacus > Muntiacus reevesi. The sequence goes on from NC_089253.1 coordinate 49,732,553, forward strand.
TGGTTCATAGAAAAAGCAAGAGAATTCCAGAAAAACATCTACTTCTGCTTTGTTGACTATGCTAAAGCCTTTGACTGTGTGTATCACAACAAACTGTGGAAAATTCTTGAAGACATGGGAATACCAGACCACCTTACCTGCCTCCTGTGAAACCTGTATGCACATCTAGAAGCACCAGTGAGAACCAGACATGGAACGACAGACTGGTTCAAAATTGGGAGAGGAGTATGTCAAGGCTGTATATTGTCACCCTGCTTATTTAACTTGTATGCAGAGTAGATCATGAGAAACGCTGGGCTGGAAGAATCATAAGCTATAATCAAGATTGCCGGGAGAAATATCAATAACCTCAGATATGCAGATGACATCACCCTTATGGCAGAAAGTGAAGGGGAACAAAGAGACTGTTGATGAAAGTCAAAGAGGAGAGTGAAAAAGCTGGCTTAAAACTCAAAATTACAAAAACGAAGATCATGGCATCCAATCCCATCACTTCATGGCAAATAGATGGGGAAACAATAGAAACAGTGACAGACTATTTTCTTGGGTTCCAGAATCACTGTAGATGGTGACTGCAGCCATGAAATTAAAAGACACTTGCTCCATGGAAGAAAAGCTATGACCAACCTAGACAGCCTATTAAAAAGTTGAGACATTATTTTGTCAACAAAGGTCCGTGCAGTCAAAGCTATGGTTTTTCCAGTTATCATGGATGGATGTGAGAGTTGGACCATCAGGAAAGCTGAGTACCGAAGAACTGATGCTTTTGAACTGTAGTGTTGGAGATGAGTCTTGAGAGTCCCCTGGACTGCAAGGAGATCCAATCAATCCATCCTAAAGGAAATCAGCCCTGAATATTCATTGGAAGAACTGATGTTGAAGTGGAAACTCCAGTATTTTGGCCACCTGATGTGAAGAGTTGACTCCTTGGAAAAGACCCTGATGCTGGGAAAGATTGTAGGCAGGAGGAGAAGGGGATGACAGAGGATGAGATGGTTGGATGGCATCACCAACTCAATGGACATGAGTTTGAGCAAGCTCCAGGAAATGGTGAAGGATAGGGAAGCCTGGCATGCTGCAGTCCATGGGGTTGCAAAGAGTTGGATACGACTGAGCAACTGAACAACAACAATTGAAATAATCAATAATAAATGAACTAACATCGCTTTGCAATTACGCCAGTTATTGTCATTTATACCACTCTTTTCCAGAACCAAGGATGCTAATAGACATTCTTCTCTTTTTCTTGCTTGAAATCCCTGCCTATTGTCACCATTGTATCAATGTTAGATATTTCTCTTGATTTTCTTCTTTGGGTTTGAGCACGTTCCACAGAAGAGCTTACAGATTTTTAAAACATCTTTGTTAAGATAAAATGCATCCCTTTAAAGCATGCAGTGTGTGGTTTTAATATGTTCACAGAGTTCTGTAGCCATCAACATGATCTAAGTTAGAATATTTCTGTCAACCCAAACCTGTTAGTATCATTCCTAATTCCCTCCTAGCGCTCTTTCCCACCCATCCGTTCTCCCCAGGCAACCACCAAACTACTTTCTGTCTTTATAGATTTGCCTATTCTGGACATTTCATATAAATGAAATCATATAATATTGGTCTTTTGCATCTGATTACTTTGACTTAGCATAGTGTTTTCAAGGTTCATCCGTATTGTAGCATACATCCGTGTTTAATTCCTTTTTATTGCTTTTTATTTGACTATTATGAATAATGTTACTAGGAACACTCATGGACAAGTTTTTGTCTTAACATATATTTTCATTTCTGTTGGGTAGGAGTGAAATTGCTAGATCACATGGTGACTGTGTTTAACTTTTTGAGGAATTGCCAAGCTTTCTTAATGAAGTTTCCATTTTATGTCCACTAGCAATGAATGAGAGTTACACTTTTTCCACATCCTAGCCAACATTTGTTATTTGTCTAACTTTTTTAAACTATAGCCATTCTAGTGAATGTGAAGTGGTATCTCATGGTTTTCATTTGCATACTAACATTGAATATTTTATGTGCTTACTGGCCTTTTGTATATCATTTGTAGAGAAATTATCTGTTCAAATCTTTCACTCATTTCTAAATTAGGTTATATTTTTTATTACTGAGTTGTAATAATTCTTTTGTATTCAGGAGCCCAGTTATCAGATGTATGACTTGTGGTTTACAAACTCTTAGCTATAATTCATCTTTTACTTCCTTGCTTCACTTTACCCTCATTAAGGTCCTTCATTCTCATCGAACCAGTCTTTTTTTTCCCCCTCTTTTTTCTTTTAAAAAAGGAGCATATGCAAAAGAAGAGTGAGTAGTATAATGAATCCCATGTGGCTATCACATAACTTCAACAATTATCAACTCATGGCTGTTTTTGTTTCAGCCACTACCCCCTCACCCCTAGTCACAACACACACACGTGCACAATTAGTTTGAAAGTTTCCAGACATCCCGTTATTATATCTGTAAATATTTTGGTAATTATCTCCAAAAGATAAATGCTCTTTAAAAAATTATCACACCTAAAAAAGTTAACACCAGTTTATTAATACCATCAAAATCTTGTTCAACTTATCTCTTTATTGCCCTCACATGTGTTTTGTTTTTCTGAATATTCAGGCTTCATGTTAGCTGTTTATTTCACTTGGAATACTTCCTCTTAACCTATGCCTACCAAATTTTTTATGTCCTACATAACTTACCTACATGAAGCTTTCCTTTACTGATTCCATTTATGTTTTGAAATTTCTTAATAATTATATTTAAAATATTGGCAAAATAAGAATATTGTCAATTTTTATAATCACTGAGTTTTGTCCCTAAAGATAGAAAAAATTTAACAGTACTCTGCTCTGTAAAAGTCATCATGGTTCTCAGTGGAGGAATTACTGAAAGTTGTTTGCCTTCTCTGAGAGAGAGATTTAATGTGGGAGAAGAGGGCCCCAAGGGCTGTAGGCTGAGCCTTAAATGGTTACTGGAGATTTCAAGAAGCATAGGAACCACAAGAAACAATGTTTTAGAAGCATTGGTCTCCATCATGAAGAACCTAATGCAAGAACCTAATTGACTTACAGAGCTGCAGGAAGTGACTAGAAGAGCAGGTGTAGCTTCAGGGAGGTGGTTGTATGGGCTTTGCCCAGGAAACAAAGAAAGCTTGGTTTTGGATAACTATATAACTAAGTCTCAGTTAAAGTTTAGAGTTAAACCAGATTCTGGTGTTTCTATGGAGTGTGAATTTTTACTTGAATCTGACATGTATAGAGGACCTCAGGGTCAAGAGAATTAACACTAATAAGGTCTGAAGGAGGAAGAAGTGAGGATATGTCCTCACCAGATATCTTTGATTACTGGATGCTTATGGCTGGAACTGTCGACCAAGCTGATAGTGAAACAAGAAACCAGGAGAAAAAAGACATATGTACAAGCAATTATTGAGTAATGAAAATACATTGTAATTTACTTAGTTTTTTATTTTGTACTTTGAGGGTTCCTTATACTATATAAAAGTCAGTTTTGGTTTTTAAATGACTGAACTGAAGAAAATGATGGATGGGGATTGCAAGGGAAATCAAGGGTAGAATTTATAGTGTGAAATTGGAATTTGGAGAAAACTGAGCTTTGTTTACCTTGACTACATGCATGAAGTAATATGGGCCACAATAATATAGTAAAATGGGCACAGAAATATTTTCCTTATTTTCATATTATTAGAGTTGAATGGCATAATGTACACTAAGATACTTTGAAAACTTCAATATAGTGTGTAAATTCTGGTTAAATAAAGGCCTTAAGAACACAGCCTATTCACTTGGGAAACGGGAAACAAAAAATTTCAGCAGATACAATAAGCAGGAAATGTGAGTTTGAGAGGCTTCCTTGGACCTATTTAAACTATTTCTTAACTATGCAAGCCCTAGGAGAATTGAAATGATTAGGGATCTTTGTATGTGCATATAATAGAAGGTCAGAGGTTATAGTTCTTTTCTCTATTTCAGAAGACCTGGACGGGACTGGAGGAGAAGAGTATCCCATGGATATTTGGCTATTGCTGGCCTCCTATATCCGTCCTGAGGACATTGTGAATTTTTCCCTGATTTGTAAGAATGCCTGGACTGTCACTTGCACTGCTGCCTTTTGGACAAGGTTGTACCGAAGGTGCGACCACAGAGAGCTCACTGTGTTATCTGTGTGGCTGATTTCATTGTTGTTTTTGATTTGGTGCTACTCCCTGGATGGTGACCTCTTTTCACTTTCTCTAATTCAGGCTTGAACCTAGCTTTGACTTCCTTGAACTCCTCTTTAAAATTGATATTAATTCATTTAGGTAATTGTCTTCCCTATGGTTACCTCCTTACCCCCAAGCAGAATCTTTTTAGGTTGGTACAAAAGTAGTTGCTGTTTCAGACCGTGAATTTTAAATCATTGTAACTAGGCTCAAACACATCTTTGTTAATCAAAATAGAAACCATTACATTCAACACATTTTTGCCAATGAGAAATAAGACATTCCTGTAGCATGAAAGTCTACGCCTCTGGATTCAGTGAACTCTTGGAAAGCATTTCTGCCTCCTGCTGGTTGTGGAAGCGTTTTGCCTGCAAAAAGTTGAGATGCTTGAAGAAGTGGTAGTCCATTGGCAAGAAGTCAGGTTGATATGGCAGATAAGGCAAAACTTCATAGCCCAATTCATTCGACTTTTCTTTTTTCCTTCAACTTTTGAAGTGTCAGTTGTGCAATGTGCGGTCAGGCATTGTTGTAGAGAATAATTCTTGGGCCCAATCTATTCACCAATGCTGGCTGCAGGCATTGCAGTTTTTGGTGCATTTCATCAATTTACTGAGCATACTTCTGAGGTGTAATGTTGCTGGGATTCAGAAAGCTGTAGTGGACCACATGGGCAGCAGACTACCAAACAGTGACCATGACCTTTTTTGATACAAGTTTGACTTTGGGAAGTGCTCTGGAGCTTCTCAGTCCAACCACTGATCTGGTCATTGCTGGTTGTTGTATAAAATCCACTTTTCGTCACATATCACAATCCGATTCAGAAATGGTTCATTGTTGTTGAGTAGAATAGTAAAGTGGAGTCGCTTAGTTGTGTCCAGCTCTTTGCAACCCCATGGACTGTATCCTACCATTCTTCTCTGTCCATGGGATTTTCCAGGCAAGAGTACTGGAGTGGGTTGCCATTTCCTTCTCCAGGGGATCTTCCCAACCCAGGGATCAAACCCAAGTTTCCCACATTGTAGGCAGACGCTTTACCCTCTGAACCACCAGGGAAGCCCTAGGACACAACAGTTCAGAATGACAGTTTTTTCAATTTTTGGTCAGCTCATGAGGCACCTACTTATTAAGCTTTTTCACCTTTCCAATTTGCTTCAGATGCCAAACGACCATAGAATGGTCAATGCTGAGTTCTTCAGCAACTTCTCCTGTAGCTGTAAGAGGCTCACCTTTGATGATGGTTCTCAACTGGTTGTTGTCAACTTCCACTGGTTGGCCCCTACACTCCTCATCTTCAAGGCTCTCGTCTCCTTTGCAAAACATCTTGAACCACCACTGCACTGTGTTTGGCAGCTGTTCTGGGCCAAATGCATTGTTAATGTTGTGAGTTGTCTGCTGCTTTATGATCCATTTTGAACTCAAATAAAAAACCACTCCAATTTGCTTCTTGTCTAACATCATTTTTCCATAGTCTAAAATAAATACAAAAAAAAAATTAAAAAATAAATAAATACAAAATAGACAGCAAGTAATGTCATTAGCAAAAAAAAAAGTGAGAAATGCACATTAAAATGATGTATAATATAACCACATTTATTTAAGAATATATTCCAATATCAAGTGGCAAAGTTCAACAATGTAAAACCCCAATTACTTTTGCACCAACCTAATGCTTTCAGCAAAAGTAAGGTCTCAAAATAACTGTTTTTGACTTTGCTTCAGAGGTTTATCTTAGCTAGAATTCTCAGAAACTGTAGATGCCCATCTGTTTATCTTTCCAACTGGATTGGTTGTTTCTTAGATTTGCTAGTCATCTTGAATGCATAGTCTTTGCATTTATGTGGCTCTATATAGTTGCAGTGGTGAGGAGAGAGTGAATGATGTGATTAATAAGAGGGCCTGGGTTAGAAGCGAAGTGAACATTATAAACTGTCGGTAAGAATATGGTGAAAGGAGTTGTTGAGGTTATCAGGGAGTGGAGAACTTTCTGAGACATGTGACAAGAGAACCTGGTAGATCTTCTCCAGTGCAAGTTATTTTTGAGTAACTGAAGTATATTGTACTAGTATCAAGTCAGAGACTTGCCCTTTTTTAAAGTGAAATAGCAAGGATTTAAAATTTTTAAATGAATAGAGGAGTGCAGGGTTATAAGGTATATGTGAATTGGGTTTTGCATAACAGAGAAAAGTAGCTGAGAAGTGAAGGAGATGGTGATTTGTACATGTGTGTGTGTGTAAGAGAGAGAGACCGCATGAGAGCACTAGGGACAAATTAACTATTGACCAGTGGAATAGTAATGTAAAATTTGTCCAGAGCCTAGGAGTCCTAGGAGGCTGGCCTAGAACAGAAGAGACAGGTCGCTTACTGGTAGGAGTAATGTGTCATGTTTCAGACACTACACACTGGATGCCTCTCTGCCTTTGCGCCTGCGACCAGAGTCAATGGAGAAGCTGCACTGTCTTCGGGCATGTGTGATCCGATCTCTGTACCATATGTATGAGCCATTTGCTGCTCGAATCTCCAAGAATCCAGCCATTCCAGAAAGCACTCCTAGCACATTAAAGAATTCCAAAGTAAGTGGGTATTAGTGGTAGGGTTTAACAAATGGGCTCTTGTATAATGGGCCTGTTATCATGGCTTGTTTCTAGCTGCCTTAATGGGGTGGTCTGGGGCTATAGACACCAGGCTGCTCGGGGACTAATATAAACTTTCCACGCTTGGGGTATTGTTTCTCCAGGACATTCCTGCTGTGCTGGGCTGGCTTATGTTATCTTTACCTTAAAGCTTTCTTGTGCTTTTAGCATATTTCTTATTCTCTTTATTTTCATTTATTTTCATGCCTTATACATTGAACCACTTTAAATGGTTTGATGGTTTGAGCGAGGAAGAAGACAGTTCAAATGGTAGATGTAAACTATAATTCTCAAAAGGTGCTTTAAATCATGATGTGCTAAGTCACTTCAGTCGTGTCCAACTCTGTGCAACCCCACAGACTATAGCCTCCCAGGCTCCTCTGTCCATGGGGATTCTCCAGCCTAGAATACTGGAGTGGGTAGCCATTTCCTCCATTAAATCATGATACAAAAATATAAAACAACTTACTAATTTTCTTTTTCTGATGTGACCTTGACATCTGGAATGTCACTTTCTCATTGACCTTCTTAAAAGATTCTGGTGTAGACTTCCTCAGCATTTGCAAAGTGCCTACTGTTGCCAGGCTCTGGGATGGGTTGTTTCAGAGACTATGAAGTATTCCACTCATAGACTTTAGCACTCTAAAATTCTTCCTGTGTTCTAGGCCATTATTTATATCTTTGGATTTCCCCAGTAGTTTATATTCATTCATACATTGTATTCAAGTTTCATTGTATTTTTCTGATCTGTAAGTGGGTCTGTAAGCCTGTGGTCCATTTTGTCCTTTGTTCCACTATGAGGTATCTAGTGAACACACCTTTGCCAAGCTAGACTATTATAGCATATATGGTTATTTAGGCAAGTCGATGTCTCCAACTTTTTTCTCATTCAGCTAATACTATTGTCCAAATTTTGTATCTTTTGAGTTTGTGAATTATTTTTTTTTTACTCTATTCCTACCCAAAGTCTGATGTTCTTTAGCACTTTGTAATTCTATTTTGTTTTTTAAGTTTTGGATGTTAATGATTCTTTTTCTCTAGTTCAGCTCTAGTGTGATAACATTCTACCTGATACATATTGATTAAAAGAGTACTGTTGATTTCAAGATCATCATGGTTCTTCCCAGGGTTGCAAACTGAGGTGGTCAGGGTCATTGGCTGAGCTCAATTTAATGTCACACTAATTGATGGATTTAGGGCAGGATTAGAATGCCGAGTGGGTAGAATTTTATTCCTTCTTATAATATGAGTAGACAGAGTATCTTTTCACATTTATAGTTTTCCTCCCCCCAAAGACCTTTGATCATCGCAGGTTAACTGTGGTGAGGTGGGATCATCCCAAAGCTGACCGTGGCCGGGTGTTGATCAGTTGCTGGGAGCAGAGCAGCACTGGGCAGACTTCATGCTGGACATCCTTGCGGCTCCAGTGCACAATGCAAGTGCTACTCCTAAATCTAAAATGCCTGTCTTCATACTTTTATAATTGTATATTAATTTTTTAAGTGGACTACTAACAGTGGTGATAACAAAAATCTTAATCGAGACAGGAAGCCTAGGCCACCTGTCTGCTGCTCTTGTGTCCATTGTTAAGAGATCTGGAGGACGTGGGACCTGCAGTGGCTGATGTCCCATGCATTGCCTTGCTAGTATAACCATAATCGCATGGCATTCAGGAAGTTGCCAGCATGCCTGAAGGAAGTTGTCACATGTTGCTGGACTCCACCTTTTCGTATTTGATTCTCCCTCTCTCTCTTTTCAGTAGCATAGCTTGTGTGGGACACTGGAGCCGTTGTGTTGGCAGCAGAAGTGTTTGCCCCTTAAAGCCAAGCCCATTATTTTTGATGGAACAGCAGGACGTACAGGGCATGTCTGAAGGGCAGGACAGCTGGCACGGCGGACGACCCACCCCTTATCCCCTGGGAGGTACTTAACTTCTTGTGTTAACCCTAGCTGTAGCCTGACTTCCTTGAGGGATTTACTCTAGATTGAATTCAGCTCAGCTCTGTAGTTTCCACACCGGCTGTCTGCTCCCAGAGGTCCTGAGTGGTTTGCTCCTATTACATTCAGGGTTGGCTATATCTGCCTGCTTTATGGCTTTATTATCATCTTATCTGGTGGCTACTGACTGCCCTTATATTTTAATATAGAGAAGTGGCCTGCTGAATGCCCCAGTCTCTAGAGACCATGTTTCTGTCTTTAAAGATGAGAACAGTAGGGGTTGACCTTAATAGCATCTGAGGTTGACTTTTATCAGTACCTCTTCTCTTTGTTGAACAGCCTTGGGGTTGTCTCTTCTCAAGTTGCACCAATGTCAAATTGGGGGGGGGGGTGAGGGGGCAGGATATGGGTTTTCTATCTGTGCCAAAGTAAAATCTCAGCATTAGAGCCATGGCTGTAATGGCAAACAGAAAAGTTATTTTTATTTTCTTACAGTGCTTACTTTTCTGGTGCAGAAAGATTGTTGGGAACAGACAGGAACCAATGTGGGAATTCAACTTCAAGTTCAAAAAACAGGTATGTGTTTTTATCATCTCTTTGCTTTTCAGGTAATAACTTGCTCTAATTCTGCTAAACATAAAAATGCCTTTTTAAAATCAGAAACTATACATTAAAACATAATAATGTCATGAAAAGAAAGAAGGAACTATTTTATATGAAAGAAGTACAAAGATTTAATAGCTTAATGCATAGAGTAAACCTTGAGTAGATCCTGGATTAATGAACAGAGATACCTCTTTATGTATAAAAGACATTTTTGGTACAATTAAAGAAATTTGAAGATTCTGTGGATACTAGATGATATGAAATTATTGTTAGTTTTTTTAGGTGCCAATGTTACTTTCAAATGACTTTGCCTCCCCCACCCCAGAGCTGTGTTTTTTTTTTTAACATGTGACTATATATGTATGTATAAAATGAGAGATGTGAGAGGAAAGAAAACAAACATGACAAAATAGCCAATGGTAAAGGGTATACAGGAGTTTATTGCATGGTTTTATTAATTTTTCTGAATACTTGAAGACTTAAAAGTAGGGGAAAGGAAAGAACTTGTTATAACAATGTACTGAGGTTATTTGCCTAAGAATTTTTTTTCAAAGCAAATGTATTTGTAAACAATAATAATTCATATGGTTTTATACCTGAGGCAATTTGAGGAAGCCCTGGGGAGAGGGACTGCCGAGAGTCTGTTCGCAAGAAGAGCAGATACAATTGTACCTTTCTTTCTCCTTTTTGGACTGTACCTGAGATCTTGGATACTGAGAGGACCTGTTCTGCATGTCCTTGCATGTGTTTCCTCATCTTTCAAAGGGCTTTCCTTGATCTGTGTAGAAGCTGATATGTATATTATAAAGAGAGAAGAGATACAGAAAAATGGATCTCAGCAGCTTTAGTTAAGCATTTTCATTGGTGGAATCTTAGAGCCATAACATTTCCTCTAACCCATGAGAGTAATTCTTAATTTTCCTCAGTCCCCAAGATTAAAGAGCAAGTGTATGGGAGGATTGCAGCCTCCCATTCAGTACGAAGATGTTCATACCAACCCGGACCAGGACTGCTGCCTACTGCAGGTCACCACCCTCAATTTCATCTTTATTCCAATTGTCATGGGAATGATATTTACCCTGGTAAGTGGAGACAGGATGTCATCCTCAGTTCTTTCATAGACTCTCACTGTACCTAGAGTTTGAAAGATTTGTAGATTTAACCACTGAGGAAGAAATCTTTGAAAAAAATTATTTTTTAAAATAATTTTAAACAAAATCTGAAAACTGACTTTTATATTAGCAATAGACTTATTTGTGGAGAAGTTAATTATGTCTGAGAATATTTTACCTGTTTCCTTCTCTATAGTGAATAGAATGGTTTTGTATCTCCTGTGTTGTGCTCGTTAATGTTTGAGAAACATTATCCCATTAAGGTTAATGATAAAGCTTATGCATGGACACTATGTCAGGATCTGAAGCATGCATGTGGTATCATAAATGGAATATTAAAATGTAGGGTTACCAGCTCTGTCCTTTGTGTGATTCTCTTGACTATTCAAGGTTTAGCTAATAATTAGATTAGTAAACAACAAATATGCCTCTTGTATATTTTCCACATTTTTAACATTTTTAACTAGATTGGCAACTGGAGAGTTCATGTAATTTATCTTTTCTGTATTTTTGGCTTATGTTCAGAGATATGTTTCCCCCTCCACATTGAAAATAGCTTTATTCTTTTTTTAATGGTAAAATAAGTAATGCATACTTCATGTGAAGAATTAAATAATACATAAACATGTTGAGACAGTAAAGGTAACTTAGACTTGTATCCTATAACTGCAGTTAACTTCTGGGGAATTGTTCTTTAGTGTTTCTGTTAATATATACATGTATATACCCACTCTCTTAAATAATTTTGTATAATTCAAAGTATGTCATATATCTGTTTGTATGGTAGGCATCTCATTAAACCACATTAATGACTTATTTATATACTCATACTTCATATTCTTCCTATTGATACAATTCTCTACCCATCTATATATGTTGATAGATAAACACATTTAGAGATTTTGTGGTTTATTTTTCCAAAAAAAGTCATCAGATGTATCTCATCAAAATCCCTTCAAATCATCTCTTAGAGCTCCAATCCAGTTTTTAAAAATTGTCACTGATGGTACTCTATGTGCACATATCCTAATATGTGCAGCCATTTGAGAGGCTTTCTTTAGCACAGTTAAATATATGAAGCTAAGAAAAACTTATAAAAACCAATGTTAATTTTTAATATTTTTGCAAAGGTGCTGGTAGTGTAACTTAGAGATTATTTTGTGGCCTAGTCCATGTCAATTGTCTTAACTGTTTCATTTCAGAGTGTGTCATAGGAAAACAAAGTTGTTAAATGTGGGTATTGAATTTACTTTTCCCTCCTAGTTTACTATCAGCGTGAGCACGGACATGCGGCATCATCGAGTGAGACTGGTGTTCCAAGATTATCCTGTCCATGGTGGTCAGAAACTGCGCAGTGAACAGGGTGTGCAAGTCATCCTGGACCCAGTACACAGCATTCGACTTTTTGACTGGTGGCATCCTCAGTATCCGTTTTCCCTGAGAGCATAGATATTGCTTCCTGTCACTGAAGGCAGCCCTGAGCTAGGCCAGTCCATTTGTAATCAGATTCCAGTTTGGAAGGGGCAGCTGGATTGTATATCTAGTCAGTAATGCACATGCTCTTTAGGTTTCTGGGGATCCTGGTAGAAGGAGAAGGATTGAATCAGGAGGAATAATAACTATGATTTATAAATGTATTTTAATGTAAAATTTTGCATTTGAAAGGAGAAACCTGGCCCTATTTTCTGTGTTAAACCCCATTTGGTGCTACTGAGTTTGTTCTTTATTCTTTTACCACAGCCAAAGTGGATGATCTTGCTTTAGGGGAAAATTAAACTCTTAAATCTCCAAACAAGGAAATTTTAGCATTCCTTTATGGATCAGAGTAACCTTAGAGGTGTAAAATTGTTGCTACTAGCTTTCAGTTTAGCTGCCCCTCAAATTCAAGTGAATGTTTCCTTGTTTCCCTTTACCCTTATCTAGAAATAAAGCAGGTGACAGGGTTTTCAGAATCTTAATGAGATTGACTTGTGTATCTTTCTTTAAAAATACTTGTTGCATAAATGTTTTGCCAGTTTTGAATTTAAGTTTTTTAGTTTTTTTTTGTTGTTGTTTTTTTTTTTTGGCATGAAGCTGATAGTGGTGATAATAATGATTTTGTGCTATATTAGAAACTTTTCATAATGTCTCTAGTTCTCATAGTCCCGCAAGGTGGGTGATACTGTTCCCATTCTCTGGCTGAAAAACCTGAATCAGTGACTTACCCAAAGCTATCCTGTGCTATGCTTAGTTGTTCAGTTGTGTCTGACTCTTTGCGACACCCATGGACTGTAGCCCTCCAGGCTCCTCTATCCATGGGGATTCTTCAGGCAAGAATACTGGAGAGGGTTGCCATGCCCTCCTCCAGGGGATCTTCCCAACCCAGGGATCAAACCCAGGTCTCCTACCTTGCAGGCAGATTCTTTACCACCTGAGCTACCAGGGAAACCCACTCAAAAGCCATAATACCCAATAAATGGCAGAGCCAGGATTCTGACCCTTTGCTGTTGCCACAGCTAAAATGGTCATTCTCATTATTCTCACGGTAGATGTCAGCAAAGGGAAGCAGGCAAGTGAACAAAGATGGAAAAAATAAAAAGATGAATAAAAAGTTGATTGTGGTAAACCTTATCCCTAATCAGCCTAAATAGTATATAAGATCGATGAAAGAATCTTTTAAATATATGTTTCTAACTAAAATGTAAAACCATGAAAGTTACTGCAGGAAGAATAGTGATTAAATTTTTAGAAAGTCATTTATTATGCTGAAGGTCCTTTAAAAAATGCATTCCCATATTGGAACCAGACTTCGGCACTGTAAGAATTTTGTGCCTCCTTTGCTCTGCTCTGCCCTGTGCTACCTATCAGAGCCTGGTCTTTTCATCCCTGCAGAAAACCTAATGTCCTCTTGGTGAGAGGACTTGCTATAGCCTGTGTACTCTGAGAAGATCATGTTTTTGTTTTGTTTTTTGCTAACAAGATAACTCTGCTGCTTGTCTCCTGCCCCACCCCCTACCCAAATTAGCTAGGGGGGATGGACATTAGCTAGATACTGCCACAAGGTGGGCATTAAGACCATATTCCTTAAACATGAAAATCCCATGGGGGCAGTACAATCGTGAGCTTGACTGCTAAATGAGTGTTGTTTTTTCCTTACCATTCTCCCTACCCCCTGCTATTTAAAGAGTATTCTTAGGAAGGATCTGCTTAGTACTGCTGCTAATAGCTAACCTTACCCCACACTGAGGTGGGTACTAAAGCTGTTTATGCAGAAAGTGAGCTAGGTCAGTGAAAAACAGAATATGGGCATTTAAATTATAAAAACAAAAACCCAAGGACAATAAGCACCTTAGATATCTCCACAATCAAAAATTGCCTCTGAGGCAGAAAGAGAGAAGCACACAGTTCCTAGTGTCCTTTATAAGATGCCATGGAGCAGAAGGGAGATGTCTAGTGAATTCTGTGTCCCCTATTTAGGAGTTACTTTTAAAAGGTGAGTGAAGTAAAATTGGCTCCTGGCTGAACTTCCTAGTTTTTGTATCAAACTCCATGGTATGATAGATTCAACATTAAATACTGCCTCAGCTGTTCTCTTAGTAAAACATTAACACTTGGTAAAGTATGTTATCAAAGGTTACAAGCTTTAGCCTTCCCTCTGCATTGACTGAGTTGGGTTTTAGTGAAAGGATATAAAGTGTCTCAGGGATTTCCTTTTGATGGGAACCAAAACCATCTGGAGAAGAGTTGGCACTTTCTGGACTGCTTTTATAGAAACTGCTATGTACTTTCCACTTCTTTAAATACGTACCTTGAATTTGCTTGGAGGGTCAGACAAACGAAATATTTAGGTTCATTTCTTAACCTTCAGGTAACTCAGAATTACTCAGATTTTCCGCCTTCTACCAATGACATAGAATTAATGAAGCCAAATGGTGAATATATTGGAGGAAAGAAAAAATTGGTTATACGTGCCATTGATCTCAACTATAGCATTTGTCGCTGATACAGAACTTGTGTGTTTATAAGTCTGTGCACATTGCATGTGTATAAAAATCCTTACATTTCTAGCAGTGCTTAACTGGCCACTGTAAAGGACTGAGTAGGCACTGTGATGAAACTTCACAAACCATATGGGAAAGATGCGTTAATTGTCACAGGGTACAGGGTACGGTGCAATTAAAAGAAAATGGTCAAATTTAACCAATACTTTCAGGAATTTTGGCATTTAAAACTATCTTCCTACTCTGTACATACTATAGGCAAACATTTGATTTTATAGTTAACTGTTAGCACAGCCAAATACCTGAATTCAGGCAAGCGACACAATTCACTTAAGCGTGCACTATGAAAATTTATCTGGCTTTCAAGTTTCTCCACTTAAAAAATGGGCGCAACCAAAGGACGAGTAATAAATGGGCAACAGAGTGTGAAAGGGGACAAATCATTGGCAAACAATTACAAGGCCAGTACTGAGACCAATTTAGGGAGGAGGTGGTTAGAGACAAAGGTGGGTTCCAAGGAATACGTGCTGCACCTCACTGGGATGGAGGCAGGGCTCCGTTGGGCCCTAAAACTTGACTGGCGTTGGGTAAAAACCTGGCTCCCCGCCACCTCATGAGAGACTCTTCCGGCCGAGCCAAGATGGCGCGCAGTCCTAAGCGGCTCCACGTCACGAAAGAGGGCGCGCCGGGGAGGGGGCGTGGCCTCGAGGGGGCCGGTCAGCCCCGCCCTTGAGGTGGGGCCGGGGGCCGTCCGCGGGAGGGAAGGGCGGGGCTTGAGGCGGGGCGCTTCGGCTCGGGAAGGCTGCGGCTGCCTCCGCGCCTGCTCCGCTCGCGGGGACGAGTCCGGCGCCTCGAGGCCGGGGCGGCTTCCTACGCAGAGCCAAGCTGCCCGGCCTTCGGGGAGTGCAGGCAGGTGAGCTTCCAGAGCCCGGGGTGCGGGAGGGATGTCTGTTTTTCCCACCTCCAGCTCCCCTCACAGTTTGGGAAGGAGGTCTCAATCTAGCGGTTCTTGGGAAACAGCACCTTTTTACTCAAACGTGTCTCTCCGGTAGATACTTTTCCTGCTGCCCCTCACCAGCCTTCGCAGTGCCCTGTGCCCTTGGGGATGAAAATGAGGGGACGATGCCCGATTTGCGGGGAGGTCTTGGAGTTCGCCCTTAGCTCCACCAGCTCGGGGCGGGGGGTCTGAGTTGGCAAGTCTCCCAGGGGGAGCTGGGTTGACTGTACCCCCGTTTCCCATCCAAAAGAGTCAGAGAAGCGCCGCGGCCAGCTCCGCTGCTTTTGCACAAGCGGTTCTGAGGTCTTCGTTCTTCCAGAGGTTCTTATCCCCTCCCACATTGCTCATATCAGCCGTTCTTAATATTGCTCACTCTCCATTCCTCGAACTGCCAGTCTCAGGTTGTGCCAGAGATGCCCACATTTCTGCAGTGCCAGGGGCGGTGGAGTGGAACGAGCAGCCAATTGGAGGTCTGCTGAAGGTGGGGTTCAGGGTGGGAGCAACCATAAAATAGGCTGGGTAGAGATTCCTGAGCGGAGAATTGACTTTCCACTACGCAGTTGAGATGTTTTCCAGTACAGTTTGGTTGTGAGTGGGAAAAGAGAGGTCTGACTGAATGACTTGGAAATGTGATGTGGCTGGGTTTTTTGTTTTGTTTTGAGAAGGGGGTGCCAATGTCACCTTTAAGGAGAGGTATGCTGGTAGAGGGGTTGGGGGTATTGAGACTGCTGTCCTCTGGTGAGCAAGTGGTTGGGGAGGAGGCTGTCCTTAGCATGGAGATCCTCTCCTGGTGGGATCTTAAGGGGTGCCTCCAGTAGCCACATTTTGGGTTCTTCTCTCAATCTTCCCAGTTGGAACTGGTACCTAGTACTTTGTTCAACATCCAACAAATATTAATTGGGCATCTACTGTAATGCCAGACACCATGCTAGGTGCTAAGTCTTCTGAAGGCAATTTAGGGCCATGGAGCACCTGAAACGTACACACAGCAGACTCTCTGTTAACAGCTCCATTCCTCCTCCCCCACCACCAGCACCAGTTTTGTTACACTGCTATTGGATTATGAAAAGAACCGGGTCCATACCCTTTTAAATAACTGTCTTACCTGAATTCCAACCTATCCTCTGCCACTAATAATTAGCCAGGCAGTCCCAAGGAAAGCGATCTTAAAAAGGAAGTGTTTGAATGATTTCCTTTGGCTGTTTTCTAGGACTTTACGCTGAGATGTGAGGAGGCTGCCTGGATTAAGAGGTACCGCGAGATAACGAGACAATGAATGGCACAATGGTTATTGAAGGCCAAGAATGCACTAGACACCCTCCACAATGAGATACACCATCTCTGAAAGATAGAAGAATGGGGGTGAGAAGGGGGTGGGGATGTGAAAAGGAAATCTCATCCAGTGGTATCAGGGCATGTGCTGCTGAGCTTGTCATGATGCCAGAACTGTGGCATGTATAAGGAAGGTCTTGCAGCTGGATGATAAGGAGAGATTGGATAGGCAGGGAAGGGCAGGCAGCTAGGATGCTGGGTCTCCTCTCTAGGTTGATTGCTGAAATCTTAGAGCTGGCAATAATTGTCAGGGATTGCTTGTGGGTCCTTTCAGAGCCACTGAGGACAGCAGGGTGAGAGCCAGGGGAGAGGGAGAGTAGTCAGCTTTGGGGGCAGTGAAGCATGGTGAAAACTCAGCAGGGCCAGGGAAGTGGAGGCCAATGGGGCTTTAGGATATGGGGGAGACAACTGAGGTCTTTCTATGCCAGGGATACTGTACTCTGGGGCTATATGCCCTTGGATGAGTTGATATAGAAACAAGGTGTGGTTTCTAAATGGTATGGAGTTATGTGTGGTGTGTGTGTGTGCTAGAGAGGAGGAGCTGGTAGGGAGCAGGGAGCTGCCTCAGAGTTTAGGTTCCAGGTAGGGAATTGGGAGAAATAGAGGAGAGAAACTGGGGTCAGAGGGAGGGACAAGTATATATTGCAGCCACATGAAGTCACCATGTGTCCCCCTCTGGCTGCTAGCTCACTAAGTATAATTAGCTCTGGGGGGCATGCGGTGCTGGCTACCAGGAGCGTGGCACTTGAGATGGCCACCAGAGTGAAGAGTACCCAGAGGGGTGCTGATGCTGGGCAGACTCGGAGAGGGGGTCCTGCTAGAGGAATTTGCTGAACTGGGAGGGGCCTGTGGAAACTGGGAATGTCATGGGGCAATAACAGCGAGGCAAGGAGCTCTAAGCCAGCTTCGTGTGAAACTCCAGGGCTGGCAGAGCCTGAGGATCTGGGCTGCTGGCTCACCACTCATACGAGAAGCATGATGGCTGCCCAGCTCGTGGCTCTGCTTTCAGAGAGTGTTGGGAACTGCAGCCCCACCTCCCTCAAGCACCTTCTGTTCCCCCAAGTGAAGTCAGTTCTAGTCCAGAGAAGCATCTTGCGTGTCAGTCAGGGGCCGAGAGGCCTTGGCTGGGGTTGCTTCATTCCCAAAGAGCAGAGGGAGAAACCGTCACTGGTTAACTCAGTTGGTCATACTGCAAGTGGTGCTCAGTGCTGAAGCCCAGGATGTGCCAGAGACTGAATATTTGATTACATGCTACTCCATATGTCTTCTTTTCTTTCAAGTAGGCTGTGACTTCTTAAGGGTTTAGATTGTATCTTACTTGCCTTTTGTATCCATAACAAAAAGTAATCTACTGCATTATAGGAAATCTACTCATAGTAATCATTGGATTGAATTAAAGAAGTCTATCTGCAGATCCTCTGGGTTCAGTGAAGCCTTGCAACTAGATACGTTTAACCAGGAGCAGAAGATCCTCTGGGCACCCAATACAGTGGTGTTACATTAGTGGAGGAATTAGATTCTGTAGTCAGTAAAGGGAAAATTCCTAAATCTCCCATAAAGCTGGTAGGTGGTTTAGGTTTATATCTCTGAATAATAATACTAATGTACAGATACAATATACATTATATAGTAATTATAAAAATGTATAATGTATACAGTGATTTAAAAGAATACTTAGTTACAAGTATAATTTTGTTGCTGAGTCTCTGATGAAAATAGCTGGTTTGCAAAGAGACCTCTGTTGCTCACTTGGGCTTCCCTGGTGGCTCAGTATTCCTGTCAGTGAAATCCCATGGACAGAGGAGCCTGGAAGGCTATAGTCCATGTGGTTGCAAAAAGTCTGACATGACTTAGTGACTAAACAGCAACAATTGCTCACTTTGCCCAGCCAGTGTAGTTTTGTTTATTCTGATAAATTTTTCTCATAACTGCAAGTCTGATGTGACTTCATAGCCACTGTCCTTTGATCGATAACTGTTTTTAAAGGAGAGATAGGTTTCCATTCAGTTTAACAAAAAGCTTCCTTAGGACAATGAGGGCTTCCTCATTTAGTAGTGAGTTCTTTATTCCTGAAGGATAATCAAAGAAAGACTGAGCTGTCAGGGATATTGTGGAAGGAACTCACTCCCAGCATGGGAGATGGGCCTGCATGGCCTCAGAGAACCTTTCAAATAGGAACCTACAATTCCAGGTAGGGGCAGGAGTGGAGGTAGGCATGGGCACTGGATGATAGAGAGTCTTCAGTTCAGTTGCTCAGTTGTGTTTGACTCTTTGCAACCCCATGAACTGCAGCACACCAGGCCTCCCTGTCCATAACCAAGTCCTGGAGTTACCCAAACTCATGTCCACTGAGTCAGTGATGCCATCCAACCATCGCATCCTCTGTCATCCCCTTCACCACCCACCTTCAATCGTTCCCAGCATCAGGGTCTTTTCCAATGAGTCAGCTCTTCACATCAGGTGGCCAAAGTATCAGAGTTTCAGCTTCAACATCAGTCCTTCCAATGAACACTCAGGACTGATCTCCTTTAGGATGGACTGGTTGGAGCTCCTTGCAGTCAAACGGACTCTCAAGAGTCTTCTCCAACACCACAGTTCAAAAGCATCAATTCTTCAGTGCTCAGCTTACTTTAAGTCCAACTCTCATATCCGTACATGACTACTGGAAAAACAATAGCCTTGACTAGACAGACCATTGTTGGCAAAGTAATGTCTCTGCTTTTTAATATGCTGTCTAAGTTGGTCATAACTTTCCTTCCAAGGAGTAAGCATCTTTCAATTTCATGGCTGAAGTCACTATCTGCAGTGATTTTGGAGCCCCCAAAAATAAAATCAACCACTGTCTCCCCATCTTTTTGCCATGAAGTGATGGGACCAGATGCCATGATCTTAGTTTTCTGAATGTTGAGCTTTAAGCCAACTTTTTCACTCTCCTCTTTCACTTTCATCAAGAGGCTCTTTAGTTCTTATTCACTTTCTGCCATAAGGGTATTGTCATCTACATATCTGAGGTTATTGATATTTCTCCTGGTAACCTTGATTCCAGCTTGTGCTTCATCCAGCCCAACATTTCTCATGATGTACTCTGCATGTAAGTTAAATAAGCAGGGTGACAATATATAGCCTTGACGTACTCCATTTCCTATTTGGAACCAATCTGTTGTTCCATGTCCAGTCTGACTGTTGCTTCCTGACCTGCATACAGGTTTCTCAAGAGGCAGGTGAAGTGGTCTAGTATTCCATCTCTTTCAGAATTTTCCACAGTTTATTGTGATCCACACAGTCAAAGGTTTTGGCATAGTCAATAAAGCAGAAATAGATGTTTTTCTGGCACTCTCTTGCTATTTTGATGATCCAGCGAATGTTGGCAATTTGATCTCTGGTTCCTCTGCCTATTCTAAAACTAGCTTGAACATCTGGAAGTTCATGGTTCACGTATTGCTGAAGCCTGGCTTGGAGAGTTTTGAGCATTACTAGCGTGTGAGATGAGTGCAATTGTGTGGTAGTTTGAGCATTCTATGGCATTGCCTTTCTTTGGGATTGGAATGAAAACTGACCTTTTCTAGTCCTGTGGCCACTGCTGAGTTTTCCAAATTTGCTGGCATATAGAGGACAGCACTTTCACAGCATCATCTTTTAGGATTTGAAATAGCTGAACTGCAATTCCATCACCTCCACTAGCTTTGTTCATAGTGTTGCTTCCTAAGGCCCACTTGACTTCACATTCCAGGATGTCTGACTCTAGGTGAGTGATCACACCATCGTGATTATCTGGATCATGAAGATCTTTTTTGTACAGTTCTTCTGTGTATTCTTGCCACCTCTTCTTAATATCTTCTGCTTCTGTTAGGTCCATACCATTTCTGTCCTTTAATGAGTCCATCCTTGCATGAAATGTTCCCTTGGTATCGCTAATTTTCGTGAAAAGATCTCTAGTCTTTCCCATTCTATTGTTTTCCTCTATTTCTTTGCACTGATCACTGAGGAAGGCTTTCTTGTCTCTCCTTGCTATTCTTTGGTACTCTGCATTCAAATGAGTATATCTTTCCTTTTCTCCTTTGCTTTTTGCTTCTCTTCTTTTCACAGCTATTTGTAAGGCCTCCTCAGACAGCCATTTTGCTTTTTTACTTTTCTTCTTCTTGGGGATGGTCTTGATCCCTGTCTCCTGTACAGTGTCACAAACCTCCATCCATAGTTCATCAGGCACTCTATCAGATCTAGTCCCTTAAATATATTTCTCACCTCCACTGTATAATTGTGAGGGATTTGATTTAGGTCATACCTGAATGGTCTCGTGGTTTTCCCTACTTCCATCAGTTTAAGTCTGAATTTGGCAAGGAGTTCATGATATGAGCCATAGTCAGCTCCCGGTATTGTTTTTGCTGCTGTGTAGAGCTTCTCCATCTTTGGCTTCAAAGAATATAATCAACCTGATTTCGGTGGTGGCCATCTGGTGATGCCCATGTGTAGAGTCTTCTCTTGTGTTGTTAGAAGAGGGTGTTTGCTATGACCAGTGCATTCTCTTGGCAAAACTCTATTAGCCTTTGCCCTGCTTCATTCTGTACTCCAAGGTCAAATTTGCCTGTTACTCCAGGTGTTTCTTGACTTCCTACTTTTGCATTCCAGTCCCCTATAATGAAAAGGACATCTTTTTTGGGTGTTAGTTCTAAAAGATCTTCTAAGTCTTCATAGAACTATTCAACTTCAGCTCTTTCAGCATTACTGGTCAGGGCATAGACTTAGATTACCATGATATTGAATGGTTTGCCTTGGAAACGAACAGAGATCTTTCTGTCATTTTTGAGATTGTATCCAAGTACTGCATTTCGGACTCTTTCATTGACTATGATGGCTACTCCATTTCTTCTAAGGGATTCTTGCCCACAGTAGTAGATATAATGGTCATCTGAGTTAAATTCAGCCATTCCAGTCCATTTTAGTTCACTGATTCCTAAAATGTTGACATCCACTCTTACCATCTCCTGTTTGACCACTTCCAATTTGCCTTAATTCATGGACCTAACATTCCCGGTTCCTATGCAATGTTGCTCTTTACAGCATCAGACCTTGCTTCTATCACCAGTCACATCCACAATTGGGTGTTGCTTTTGCTTTGGCTCTGTCTCTTTATTCTTTCTGGAGTTATTTCTCCACTGATCTCCAGTAGCACATTGGGCACTTAGCAACCTGAGGAGTTCATCTTTCAGTGCCGTATCTTTATGCCTTTTCGTACTGTTCATGGGGTTCTCAAGGCAAGAATACTGAATGGTTTGCCATTCCCTTCTCCAGTGGACCACATTCTGTCAGACCTCCCCACCATGACCCGTCCGTCTTGGTTGGCTTAGTTTCACTGAGTTAGACAATGCTGTGGTCCATGTGATTAGATTGGTTAGTTTCCTGTGACTGTGGTTGCAGTCTGTCTGCCCTCTGATGCCTTCTCTCAGTGCCTACCATCTTACTGGGGTTTGTCTTACCTTGGACGTGGGATATCTCCTCTCAGCCGCTCGCCACTCCAGTGCCACACAGCCCCGCTCACCACTCTATGGAAGAGGATTTTCCTATGTTTGGCTTAGAGGATAGCTGCTAAGAGGAAGGTCAGGCAAGAAGTTTGGCCTGGGCTCTTCCTTCAGGAGTGAGCATTCTGGAAGACTTAGCGGGTGACCACTGCCATCTCTGATGCCCTGGGCTTGGGAGACTAGGCAGTGAAGCTCTGATGGTTGGTGGTAAGTAGAAGGATGGGCTGAGCCTCATTCCTTGACTTGAACTCACACTAGGCCAGTTGTGGACTACCCTAAAATTTTGGTCCTTGTTTGGGGCAGAGCATATAAACAAATACAATTTTTATTCCTTCATTATTATACCCATCCTTCCCTACTTTCCCTCTCATACATTCTCACGGAAGGTCAAGACCACATATATACTTATACTCTCTCATGATCAGCGATATGCTTTCATGATCATGCACACATGCAAAACTCTCATGGCAGCCATATGCTGTTATGAACATACATAATTTCATGACTCCCAGATGCATTCTCATGATTGCACACACATGTATTTTCATGACCAGTCATGAGCCCTGACATATACTCATGATCACACACATCCACACAGTCTCACCTTTTTACATACCCACTCATGTTCTCTCATGCACATGGACTTAGGACCCCATTGTCATGACCATACCCTTATACACACATATACACACAGGCACATATCTCTTTCAAGATTACACATTGACATCACAAATTCTCATGACTGTACACTTAGATAGTCTGTTGTGTGAATACA